>NC_048409.1:1204892-1222164 GCF_013103735.1 Etheostoma cragini | reverse complement strand
TAACTCGTTCTCCAGTTTTTCTGAGCAGGCAGCTAGGGCACTTTGGAGTTTGATGTAATCCAACCCTTTGGGTAGTTAACTTGGAAGCTTGATCAATTATTTAGACCGTTTTATTTTGTTTTGTGTTTGCCGTGCCAGTGGGAGAAGCAAGAAGCTGTTGAAAGGCATCAACATTCAAATATCAAAAAAGAGCCTGATCAGCATGCAAAGTGATGACTTATAGGAGATACATGGCATAAATCGCTAAGTTTCAATGACAACATTTTATGTTTTCATGTAAATGGATCATAAACAGAAATATATAACCTGCTACACTTCCATTTTGCGACCATAATAAATCTGCTTTCCCAAGGTAACCTTGAGGAAACACTTGAAATGTTCTTATGTCCATGCATTTTTCATATGCCATGCCATGTGAGGCTTTGTGGGGTTAACAACAAAGTCTATTGAATAAATGAAAATTAAGGCCTTCCAAGTCAGTATTTAAACCACAATATGCCTATAAATATAAAGCGGTATATAGCGGTTATACAGCAACAAACCAATAATTTTATAGCAACTCTATCAAACAATGTCACCCAAACTATATTCTCTGCCACACACAATTCATTAGTGTGCAGTTGCATCCCAATCTTCATGTGTTCTTGGGTAACACACTTTAACTGCTACTTAGTAAAACTACTGAAAATGTTTCACAGTCGCTGAATCCTTCACGGTCAACACCATGTTTGCAGTTTGCGTGCAAATGTCATTCTGTCAGTCTAAATGAGTGTTAAGTCAACAGCAGGAGAGTGTTTCAAGAGAAATGAGTAGCTGGCATTTATTAATGAAAAACCACAAAGGGGATTTTCAAACATAATCTAACTCGAGAAATGAAAATTTAAAAAAGCCCTTTTTCTTCGATGGGTCTAACACAGTTATATGACTTCAAAGGAGTCAGTCCTGCAGTGATATATGATGCTAAAACATGGACTTGCACCTGGTATGATGTAACTGGCTTTATTTCTTGCTTACCTCCTATCTGAGGATGCATGCATGCTGCCGTTTCTGAAATTATACAGTAGAATTGTAGATGGTTACTCCCACCAGCACGCATAGAAACTGAGGAGAAATAACTGGGACCAAAATCTCCCAGTGAACTAAAATCGTCCATTGCTTTGAGTGAGGCTCTGAACTTTGCAGACCTAGCTTCAGAGAGTTCTGTGCATTTCCTGAGGCTAGATATTGACTCAAAGTTTCAACTCTCTCTTATGGTGCTTAGAAAAGAAAGAAATGTGACATATTCTTGCCCATAGCCATCTGCATGACCTATAACACAACATGTCCAGGAGCAGGGGAAGGCTAACCTCCAGAAATCAACAGTAGTTTGAAAACCAACTCACCATCAGCAGTTGCAGTGCCAGGAGCAAACAGGTTCCCTGAGCCAGTTTTAACTAAGAATGAATTGGGGCCAAACTCATCCTCAGAGTCAGAGTCCTGGGCTGGCTGAGCCGCACAGTTACCTAGCAACCCTCCCTGGCTCTCATTGGATGCAATGAAAGGGGGAGGGTATGGGAGCTGCTCAACAGGGGAGGAGGAGGCGGATGAACAATGCAGCGGAGGACCTGTGGACCACAAACAGAGACAACACATGGGGGGGGAAATGAAACACACCCAAACACAGGCAGCATTACATAAAAGCAAAGCACACACACAAGCACACACACACACACACACACACACACCCGCAAGACTTAACTCTGACACTTCAAAAACAAACAGGGGAACATCTGCTTTTGTCTCTGCCACCTCACCCCAGCTGGGGAGAACAATGCAAACAACTAAAATTACTTTGAGATAGAATAGAAAAAGGCAAATACTTAGGACTGGTTTAGAGAAATAAAAACAACAAAACACCTGTTGGGGATGTTCAATGCAAAAAAGGAGAACAATTCTAGGTTAGAATGCTCAAACCTTCAAAAAAGATGCAAGAGAGAAGGGAAAAGCAGAGCTTTGTTATTAAGGGTGTGTGCATACATTAAAGCATGTCCTATAGCCTAAGATAATACACCAACCAGATTCCACTCAGTTTTAAAATTCTTTTAAAAATAACACCATCTTACATAACTGCCCTTCAACAAACTACAAAAACTACACTAGCACATTTAAATGTGTGTGCTGTGCAGAAGGAACATGAACACTATGTTCCTATATATGTCGGGGTTGTTAATACCCCCTCCTGTGGAAACACATATAACCCCCGCCAACCAAGAAATGAATCCAACCTGAACCAATCCTTCCTATTTCTTCTGTACCATGTGTCCATCTCAGCTTTCTTACTTGTCAGTAATTTAAAATACAGCAGGTATCAGACTGGATCGGGATTATTTATAGCACCTTGTTATATACCACTACGCAACCCTAGTTCTTGCATACAAATACCATACTATTTCCTCTTTTCAGGCTTATTGGCTCCAATCCCCATGCTGTCATGGAATGTTAAATCTCCACGGAGCTCCTATTAATGTGTGATTAACTTTGATGCAGATCTGCGTCACGCTGGAAACGGAGTACTTAAGGAACATGACTGCAGCGCACAAAGTCATCAGTTTGGTGCTCTCCCCCATCTTCCCATCAGTCCGTCAGTCTTGATGTGGAAATTCCTGCTGACTGGATTGCCATCCATCACGAGAGATAAATTTCCTCTCACTCTGTAATGATCCCTGAAGAGTATTAAAATACAACTCACTGACTCGCATCTAATTAGGAAACAATTAGTAATATTAACAAATCAGCCACTGCCCTACACAAGCAGCAAATGCCCACCGCCCCAGAGAGTCACTTCGCACCACACACTTCATTTCTCTCTCAATCCTCTAATGCTGCAGGTACTGGCTGCAGAGGCCCTGTGGCCATGCTATAGGTTAATGACCGTGACACAGTTCTGCTTGAATATGTAGCAATAGCAACGTGCAACCAGAAAAAGAAGAGCCCTTAAAAAGAGCATAATTACAGTCATTCCCAGAATCCCTCAGATACATCTACAGCCCCTGAAACAGTAACCAGACGGCCGAACCTTGGCAGAAAAGGCTCAGTGTGCCCGAGTTGGTCCAAAAAGGGGCTCGGAACACCTTGAAGTGAAGAGACGTAATACGTCTCCATAACAGAAGGTGGCACTTATCTGTATTATCGCTGATTGGACGCGTCACAGGGTCTGGTGTCTCTTCAGAATATCATCTCATATTCTACTATTACTTACTCACCAAAATCTGTTTCTGAAAACATTTTAAGGAGAAAGAGGCCGTGCAGCTGCTGAATCTGTCTTCATTTCAGATCCACAAAGGTCAGTTTTAAAAACATTTGTCAGATTTTGAGAGACTCTAGTCCCGCTCATCCCGCACCTCGTTTCTGGGTTTTCACTCCACCAATCAGATTGAACATTTGAATCTGAATGGTTGTCAGGTTGTCCACAATGAAAGATGACGGTCCGTCCGTAGAAGTACTCACGACGACGGCACACAACACACCGAAGAGACTGGAGTCACCGACCTCGCCGGGTCGGTGTGTCACGGCCCTTAGACACATTTAACGTGTGACCAAATAACAACACAGCTGAACAGACTACCACTCATTTCAGCAAGTGTCTGCTAGAGATGTTCCAATATTATTTTTTCCTTCCCCATAGGGTTAGGGTTATATTGTTCATATAGTATATTGACCGATACAAAGTGTCCATACCAGTGCTAAATATAAATATAACAGCTGTATATTACTAAACCTGTAGGGATGTGAAGTGATTGATATCATTCTTATATGGACTGGCTCAGGTTAAACCATTTGTAAAACCCCAAAAGAAGTATAGAGAATGAATGCCATAGAACTTTCTTTTATTGTCTAGTTTGACAGTCAGTCATAACGGAAAAATAAGTTGTTTTTTGGTGCTAAATCATGGGTTATAGGATCAGTGCAAAGACTTACATACTTGCAGTTATCGAGCTGCTATGAAGCACCAGAGGCAAGACTGAAATACTTGACACGAAAGACATTAATGAGCTGCAGCGGGTCCTGGACTGGATATCACAGCATTTCCCTCAACAAGAACAGTCGTCAATGAGACAAGAAAAGATTAAAGTCCTCTAAAAATGGCCAAAGTCATAGCCTAAATGAGGTCAAGGTAGTCCTTCTTGGCAGCCATTAGTCTTAAGCACAGAGGTTTACTGTCTCACTGTGTTTAATTAATGCTGGCCTGGGCACTTCATGCCCCAGCCACACGCACCTAAAGTCACAGGCGAGACGCCCCAGCTTGAGATGGCCAGAGAAGTTTCCCTGGCTGACAGAGTTGATTGCCTTTGCCTTCACTCACTATATCACAGCAGCAAAAGGAGAGCTTTACTTAGGAGCCCCTGGACCATGCTGCTTTACTACCTGACAGCTCCAGGAAGTGACAACCACTGCCTGGTCTGGCCTGCCTGCTAACACAGACCACCACCCACTGCTTTAAAGCTCCTAATCAACTCATTAGCAGCCCAATTAAAGGAATGAACAAATAAATTGGTGACTTTGATGTGCATGTTGAGAAGGGATAACCACTAATGATAATGTAGTGTTCAGTGCAACACCTTTACCCAAGAGAAAATGTTGAATTTGTGTTGTGTAATACATTTAGGAAATATTGACTGATGTTTCAAAGGAATCTACTAAAGGTGCAACAATATAATCCAAAACAGAGTGTATAGTAATTGTATAACCAAAGATTCAATGACAATTTCTGTACATTATTAAATTAGATTCACATTGATAAGATTACGTTCAAAATGACTTGTCAAATACCAAACTTTTACCATAGGTCCACAGTGTTGAGTTGCAAAACATAACAAAAGTGGTTCAAGCAACAATAATTCAAGAGATGTAAACCTTACAGCAAAGAATGACAGATATTTTGGATGGGGAAACGCTGACGGTTTGAGGTGGTACTGGTAAGAGAAACAGAAGCTGCGAATGTAGGCAGCCATGCGTCAATAGTTTTTTGCAACCTTTCAAATTCCATAAAATAAGCAAGTCGGTGCTCTACACTGTGCTCACAACGCTGAGAGGACACATGGATGTGGACAGAGATGCAGCGTGAGATCATTTGTTGCAGGTAATTTCTGCAATGCAGGCACTGTGTCGTAAATACAATGTAAATGTATGCAAATATATGTAATAAATATAAATATATGTAAATAATATATGTAATAATGTAAATATAATGACTTGGAGTGGTGGGCAATATGATAAATATATATTGTTACATTGTTCATTTTCTAGAAACATATATTTAGAGGTTATTTAGAGGTAATATGACCAGATGGGAATGGCTTGTTTTAGCTAACATGTGCAAAATGACTGAATCTAAATATTATTATGAAACAGTCCTGTTAATTGAGTTGCTGCATGCACTGAAATAGTATAATAAAACTACAGATATGAAAGGATAGCTATCGTTGTAGTTTTTAAAGAACACAAGAAAAACTATACTGGTTTACAAATCTCTCATGTCTCACATCATATATTGTACAGCCTGAAGCACCGAGAATCCGTTTGTGGAGAAGCTCCATTGTTAAAGAGGTCGTGCTATTCAGTATTGGCAAACCATCAGCTAATCGAAGCATAAATATAAAACATGTTTTGCCTTCAAAATCAATGTCCAAGCACAGTGTCATTGCAAGTTTGTATCTACAGTATCTCTTCACACAACTGGCTGAAGCTTCTGTAGCACACACCTTTAATTACTTTAGTAGTAATCACACAGCTTTGTAAGAAAATTAGAGGTGCAATTAACAGTTACTTACACTCTGGATTAGGGCTGAACAACTTATCGTTTTCAAATCATTACATACAGTATCACAGATTGTTTACAGAAATGCTCTATTTTTAGTGAATTTTTCTATTATTTTGTATAACTTTTTAATATGATGGTAGAAGGTCCAATATGAAGATGCTGCTGTTGTACTGAGGCGGATCAGAGATTTCAGTTTACAAGAAAGTACTGAGATTTTTTTGTTGGAATTGTTTATTATTATTAATTTGATTAAAGTGAATATTGAACTTAAGATAAAGTTATTTTTTAAATCCCAAATTGAATCTTTATCGCAATATCCGTCAGAAAAATTGCAATTCGATATTTTCCCCAAATCGTTCGGCCCTACTATGGACAAAAGCGGAGGTGTCAGAAATCCAGTTCAAAATATTCAATTAGATTAGATTATCACAGACAAAAGAGAGAAAGACACATTCTCAGACATCAAAAGCTGGAGCCAGCTTCAAATAATGACATCAACAATTAATCAATTAATAGTTTTAAGTTTATTTCTGTCAATCAACCAATCAATCAACTAATTGCTTCAGTGCTAAAATCAATACATAATTACAGCCTTCAAAAGGATTTGTGGATACAGCTTGTGCTCTGAAGACAGCTGACAACCTCTGTGTATTATGCTAATGTGATCAATCGGTGTATGTGTGTCTGTGTGCTTCTGTGTTAACGAACTAGATGAGGCAGGTGGAGACATCAGCACGCCTGTTCTAGCTCTACAGACCCACGCTAACTGCAGTCCTTAATGTCGGCACCGTAATGCAGAATCATGCAACTATGAGCCTAATCCCAATGACCAACGTAATGCATGAGGCAGAATCCGTCATCACTGTGCCAATATGCACATGAACATTTAGGTTTAAAAATGCATTTATTTGAGAAGGCTAATCCGGCAAAGGGAGAGAGAAATTAAATCAGGTAAATAAAGAAAATAATTTAGAGTGATGATGTATTCAAGTAAAAAGAAAATTGTCTGAGAAGAGTCAACATCTTTCATTTGAAGAGTTTTAATTTTTTAGTTATTAATATTCAATGAGATAATAGGTTGTCATTCTTTAAATACACAACCTATTAGATAAAATCTACCCTGACCGTGACAACAGCAGTTATCTGTTAGCCCAAGGACTAAAGCTGCAGGCAGCATCTACAAAAAATGCAGTCTATTTGCAGATGAACAGCGAAGAAGAAAGAAAAAAAAACATCTCGGCGCCTGTCCTGTACCAACAACTGATGCCATGTGGCACACAAAGCATACAGGATGCTGAGGAATGACTCAGAGTCTCAGCGGGGATCCGGTGTCATCATCACGCTGCTTCTCTTGTAAAATACAGATTGTGTTGAATCTACATTTTAACGCAAAGCGTGACGGTCTGGATGTAGGATTCAGGTCGTTGAGATACCGACATTGTTATTGAATAAAATGCTAAAGCAGAGCAAAAAAAAAAAGTCAAGGAGTCAAATCCTGTGTATGTGTACACACTTTCTTGCCTTTGTATGCTAAATTAACATCTTAATATTCTACAATGACGCCAGGTGAAATAACTGAAAAACAATCTGTAATACAGTGTGTTACTGCATCGACTTGGACAGTTGCGTAGTAGCATTTGGACAGGGGTGTGTGAAAGGGTGGCAGTTTGGCAGGTCAGTGAAATGTTGCATCACTTGCTCCTGGCACCAATTTTGCCATCCAGTGTAGGTGGAGTGGGATTCACTCCAAGACGTGGTGTGTAAAGCTCTTGTCATATTTTCAGCTGTTTGCAGTGTGGCCACCATCGAGGGCCAGACTGTGAACATTTATTCTGATCCTTTAAGTTCTTCAAACTGTTCTTACACTACTGATTTGCATGTGGCGGTCAAAGCAACATGGACGGCTCTATTTCTGTGTGGGCACAGGTTACATGATGTAAAGTGCTATTTCTTAAGGCGCAGTGGCTTTTGGTTCTCACCTGTCTGCTTGGTATTTTGCAGTGCAAATCACTGACGTGCGACAGCAGCATATTGCGTATTTTGGTATCATGGTTCACCACATTTTGCGCCGTCCACTGCCTGCATGCTCCGACCAAGCACACCACTTCCTACACCCGTTTTCTGTGCTATTTACACTAATTGGTGAATTTGCACCTTTACAACCGTCTCCGAAATCAGTTTATGTCTGCTTCACTTTCATTATACATTCTTCAATCAGCACACATCTAATTGCACAGATAAAAGAAGAAATAGGAGTGAAGTCAGGAAGGCATGCTAAAGATTAATGTCTACTTCTTACCGGCACCTGTCCGCATCAGCAACGACGGCTTTCATGTATGAAGGCCTTCCCTTTCAGTTGATTAACTCCCTTTGGAGACATGTAAATGGTGGCCGGTATGCGTTCCTTCGGCAGTGTCTAATTTAGTTACATACAACCTTCTGGGGTCTCATGCACCTTAAACTGGTCAGTTACATCTCAGCATTCTATTCTTGAAGATTAAAAATCTAGAGTGTTGGAGACCTTTTTTAAGAATGAATGCATATTGTTAAACATCCTACATGCAATCCTTAATATCCTGATTGGGTAAAAATAGCTTTCTTTTTACCCAATAGTAATCATAATGAATCATGAGTAGTGTGTATTCTGTAGTTCTTAGTGAAAATAGGCCAACAGTTGCTTACTTGGACACTAAGTCACATTAACTTGTTGTAAAGCACTTTGAGGGAAAGCGCTCTATAAATAAATGTTTATAAAATTATTATTATTATTAACTAATTCAGACTGTAGTGTGAGTATGCGATGAAGTATTAAGGATGCATTGAAATTCAGTTCAAAGATAACAGTTAGTTTTATATTTTAAAAAAAAGCTTCTTACGCCAAACCTAATACAAATGGTCATTTAATTGAGTTATATTTACCTACAAGGTACTTTGGCCAACAAGGTACCTTAATTGAATACCTAATAGCTTTTAAATTGCCTGAGCATCATTCATTTCCTTTTCAGCATTTCTCCTTAATGATGTCCTGTTGTTCAGCTCTGGGGACCATGTTTAAAGTGTGCAACACAAATGCTCACTAGTCATGATCAAGATGTCCTAGAAATGTTGGGCGATACAAGGGCTTTGCAGCTTCTAAACCCATGAAAGGAGGTTTGATGCCCTTTTGATTTTTTTCTAACTGACTGGCAGCAGTTGAGCTCTGCCCTGACTGATTAAATGTGCCCTCTTGCCTCCTATATCACTGCTCGTGGTTTGGATTGGACTTCAAAGACTGTGGAAAGGCAGTGTTAGTCCTGCCTTTGTGTCACTGACAGTCTTAGAGATTCTACAACTGTGTAGTGGTGTTTCTGCAATGTAACATGATGAAAGATGTGGCGCGCGGTTGCTTACAGACCAACTCACTGGACATGGTGATATGACTATATACAGTATGCTGTCAAACGTCAGAGATTTGCAGATTCATATTTTTGGTGTATTGGGACACTATGGGCAAGTCAATAAGGTGATATAAGATTTACAGGATATTCAGTAACTTAAAAAAATTAATTCTTCAGGTATTTAATTCACTTGTTCCGGTATTTGATTCACTGGTTATTTTACCTCTAAAAAAATATTATGATCAAATGTCCAGAAAAGTAAATTTTCCCAATGTATAGTAGCTAGATCATTGTGGGTATCCAGCAAAGATTAAGAGTATATTTGACTTGAATTACAGTGTGTGTTAGCTTGTAGTTATACTGTAAGATAAAGCAGAACTAATTCTGGTTTAGTTTTTGGCTACTTTAGATCACATATTCTCTTTTGGCTTTGAGCCTGTGATTTGTGTGCAGGATTCAATTAATTTTTTGTCCACCAGCCAAATGGTGAGTAAATCTTGTTTTTAGCAGCCATTTATGAGATAACCATTGTTTTAATGCTGGTGAGCGAAGCAAACTCGCAGCCACTTGCATATTTTACATGCATTTGGCTGCTAAATGGTGCTTCTTTTGAACCCTGTATGTAGGTCAGGTTCATTGACAGAAGGAATTGCACGAACCCTCCCAAATTTAGTGAGAATTATTCCATCGACATTAATGGCTTGATAAAAACACTATGCAAAAAACAACAGACAAAGATATTACAGCTGAACAATGAAAAATGATGTTAACAAACCACTGCACACATACAGAGTGACAGGAAGGCTGATTGTCTCCTCAGAGTAAGAAAATAAATGTTCCACTCTTCAGTACAAATGTATCTTAATGTCAATTTTCCCTGAACATGTGGCTCGAGGCAGACTTTTCACACTCTTTGCAGAACATTCCTTGAGGGCATGTGATCATGAAGGCAGCGGACTTCATTTCCCAATGATTCACAAATGTGTCCCAGACAGACGAAGTAACACGATGTTGCTGAAAAAACTAAGATGATGCTATAAAATGTGCTAAATTCATTATAGTGCCTGAAAAATGTATCAAATGAATTCCAGGTTTTTTGTTTCTGTCTATGTTTTGGGACCACTGATGTGCTTGTTAGTGCTCAGGTAATAATTATTCTTATCAGCTCTCTCCTGGCAATACAAACAAGATGGTTCATCCTGGTTATGCATTATAAGGATTCCCAAAATGATATAATAGTTTTCTATTGCACAGCTGCAAGCAATAACTAGCCTTTTATGAAATTAACACGTGACAGGTGATCTCATCTCACATACAAACAAAAAGAAATGAGACATTGTGAAGCTCAAAGGAACGGTTTTGAAAAAGTCATAACCCTAATGCAGCAAATGATGTGATGAGCTGCCTTTTTGTCTTTAGAAAATGTTTGTTTTTCACTTTTATCATCTACCCAAGGTTATGCTTCAAACTATGCCTGCTGCGGGGTGACAAGCATGTCCCTGATGAAGCGCTGTTATTCATTTTTTATGCAAACTGTAATTCAGCAGGGCATTGCACATAGTCCAGCACCCTATGCCAAACTACACAACAAAATATCCAAACAGACACATAGACACATTTGCAGAGGAAGCTGGAAATGAGCTTTTACGAACCAACATTGGAAAAATAATAAAAATTCCTCTGACAGTGCTGTTTACCTGCTAGGAATCAATATTATAATAACGGAGAGTGAGCATTATGTATAATGAGGTTGAAAACAAATTGTAAATACCCATAAATGTTTTTTTTATAGACATGACCATTACTGAGAAAATGGAAATTATATTTGTGTGTAATAAAAAAGCATTACCACTCAAGGCACTATCCCACACACACTTACCCACAACATTTCTATCAGCACTTTAAACCCAGCATCCTTTACTTACAAACTACTGTACGCTCTTAAATAGATGATGAATGCCAAATTATAAACGGGTGCTTCGAATAAATCCAGAAAACAAGCAAAAAAATCCCTGATCATTAATACAGATACTGTGGTGCCTGCAGAAGGTAGAAATAGTAGGAAATGGGTGATTTAAATCTAATTAGCAGTTGTCATGTTTATGACTTCCATAAACATGTTCACAGGCGGTGGGCCTTAGATAGATCAACCCTCTACCCCACACTCCTCTTTAAATTACACTAATTTAAGGATGAAATCTCTTGGTGCTAATCTATTCCTCTGCATGATGGAGGAGGAAAATATCCAACTAAAGTTTAGGAAAAATAAGGCACACAAGCTTTAGCACACAGCGGAGTACTGATGCCAGGCTTTTAAGAGTATCACCTACGAGGATGAGACGGGGGGGGCAGAGTGACAGACTGGAAATGGCATTTCTTCTCTGGGTGATTCTAAGCACACACTCCCTCCCCAGTCATCCTCGACCTACATCCCTGCCTGGCCTCTGCCACTCTCATCCATTCAGTCCACTCCGTTTCTCTGTGTGCGCCCTGCCATCCAGTCGAAAGACACCATCTGTTTCAACTCCTCAGCGATAAACAGAAGAATGAATCAGACTGAAAATGCAAAATCATAAACAAACTGAAATGTCTTTGGGTTTGGGTAGGAGAAACTTCACTACTGAGCCACTGCCACCTCCATGGAGAAAAGTCCAAGAGAAGCAACAGTGTTACCCATGAGAAATGCTCACTGGACACCTATTAGAAATGGAAGACACAAGCCAGCTGAACCGCATCAAAGCAGTTTAGCTGATGCACTACAATACAGACACGTTTTCTAACTGTTCTTTTAGAACTAAGTAATCACTAATTGATCCATTTTCAAGACTCCTTAGTCTTAAAGACCCCCGTCCAAATTTCTTTTCTCTCTTTACCGCACTAGTCTTTTGAATCAATGTTCGTTCTGACGAGCTCTGACTTCGCTAAATCCCTTCATGCCGCCCATTCAAGCATCCCTGGGGCTGTCTTTGTTCTAGGATAAAAAGTAAAGGTTCCCATCTCCTCACCTCTTGAAGTTAGCATCATCCTGCGAGTTTGTGATGGCTGTTTTTAAGGATGTCCTGGTCAACACGAGTGACTGATGGGATATCTTCTTCAACAGCACAGAAAAGGAGGCGTAAAAACAGGCTTATAAATGCATCCACACCCATTTGGCAAGTCCTCTGCAGAGGATTCCAGACTTCAAAGATGTGCGCATGGTAATCTGCTTTATATGGATGTTTTTGGACCTCTATCATAGCTCGATCATCAACTAAGCCGACTTAAACCATGGATGAAAAAACAATGCTAATAGTGGATAATTATCAGCTTTTACTCTGTCTGCACTGGCTGCTCTATTCCCTCTCCCATCACACACACAGAGGCTGGCGAATAAACACAATGGCATGAATAAATAATGACCCCACAATCCTCTTAAGGTCCCCGAATAGTGAGGGGGAAAAAGACAAAAGTTTACTTTTGGTGTTTGAGAGCAAGCAGAGCCTGAAATTGTAAGCGACTCATTAGGGCTACATGTGGCTTGCCTGGGGCCTTGCTGAACAAAGATGGCACCACCCCAATCCTGTCATTCCTCAGCACACTCTCGGCCTGGCCTAATACAACTCTAAAGTATACCCAGAAGAAACAGCTACATTCCTAATAAAAGACAGTGAAGAGCTTAAGCATTGCCTTTGAAAAAACTATTGAAAACCTTCACAATATCCAAACTTTCTTCTGGAATCAAACTTTTAGCGGTACTGAGTACTGAGAAGGCCACCTTTGTTTGATTTGTGCTGATTTGCTATGTTTTGCATGAATATCATATAAATATGTATGCTTAAAGAAGCATACTTCTGTCAAAACAGTATTTCCTCCTCTTATCCTAGCTAACATAAAAGCCTATTGTTTTTTTTCCTTTCAGACTCTTTGTCAGTGTTAAAGAATTGATTGGTGTGTGTCTCTCTGCTCTCACTGAGTGCAAAAGGTTATTTAAAATACATGCTGCCCAGAGGCTTGTGTTTCAAAGTGCTTATATAATTCAACCTGTGGTAAAACCAAAGCCACTGAGTTTAAAACATGGCAAATAAGGTGTGTTTATATAGAAGTAGTTTGAAGACTTCTATGGAGATACAGTATAAGACTGGCTGAAACGCTTATAGGAATCTTGATCTAGTATAAGCATTTTGCAACAATTTAGATGCATCTCTTCCCTCTTTTTGGAAATAAATTCCAAGTATGCATTCAACACAGCAGTAGTGGCAAGAAAGTAATAATGAAATAGTATTATATGCAGATAGAAAACACCTTTTCCGGAGAGTAATTTTAAAGACTTTGGACCAAACGAGAAAAGCCAATTTCAATTCCAAATTTCCACTGAGGCGATAAATAGAACTAAAGTTGCCAGGGGTAGATGGAGTCCTAGCAACTGGAGATGGGCAACAACGTGATCACAAGAACTGTCCTTTAATACTCAAACCAGTGACCAATCAGAATGCCCATTTCAAATGGATTTTTCAATTGCTGAATACTGGACATTAACATGCTGATTTTAATAATGGTACCTGTAGTCAGGAGCACCAATATGCTGCACTCACCACCTAATAAACAATGCAATAAAACACTGAAACAATAGATAATATTAGTAATATTAGAACAATGTATTTCTCTGCATAGATATTCCTTACTTGCTTAAATCCAGTTCATCATTTGTGTTGATATTTTGGTTCTTTTACATTCATGTATGTGTTTTTATACTAGCAATGTCCTGAGATGATCTGCACGGTCAGAATCGAGGCCGACCAATTTTTTATTGATCAGTAGCAGCTGTATCAAGCTGTTGTTTATTCCATTGCTATGGATTGTGCTGTTGAGTTTTCTAGAACAAAACCATCTTTAATACATGCATTTTTCCTGAATGCTTAGAAATGATAGCAGGCTCAGTATCAGAGACTAATTAAAGCTGGTATCTTGTCATGAAACATGTCATATTCTCTGACACTTCTCTTGGATGTGTACAGAGTGAGCAAGGCAGCTGGGTGCATGACAACTCTCGTTTTGGTTAGCACTTTTTTATATTACATTTTAGTTACGCATGCTTTAATGCGCATTTTTTCTTTTCTTGTTTGCACTCGTAAATGTAACCTGTAATATCTCTGCTTTATTGTCCTGTGTACACAGGGCGCCCGTGCAACAGTCAACACGTCTCACTGGACAACCATGTCAGACTGATCTCATGAAAAGGTGTATGTATGACACGCCAATCCGTATGCCATTTTCGCTTCTTATCATGTATATCAAGGACGTTTTGCCTCCATTGACTTACATTAACTTGCAATAGCATGTGAATTTATGCAAGTGGTATGAAAGGGCGAAAATCCACGTAAGGAGGTTGGCTGGGGGGGGGGGGGGGATCAAACAACACAGGACTTTCAAACGGAAGACCGAGAATCATGGTCTAACGTGTCAAGTTTCCTTTGTTTCCCGGGTGTCACGTTTCCTAAACTCAACCATCACTTTCTTCTCTCAAGAACAGTGGCGTGTATGTTTACAACTTCTGTATACAGCGTAGACTATGCAGATAGCTCAAAATGCGTACACATAACACGCCACTTTGGTGTGTATTTTTACGCAAACTCATGATGTCATGTTGACCATGTACAGATAAAGGTTCACATGGAAGAATAATCCTGTCCTAGCAGCATTTTGTGACCCTTAACCAATTCACTTTTTATAGCTCTGCAATTGTGAAGTTTGAACTGAAATCCAACATGACAGAGAGTCCAAGGTTGAATTACTTTCTTTTTTTTTCTTTCAATGCGGCACCTTCAATGCTGCATCTTTACGGTCTTTCCAGCAATATTGACATCAAAAAGACAATGTGATCTATTACAAGGGTGGCAACTGAGTACAATTAAAAAACCACAACAATTAAACTCTGACCCAGGATCGAAAGTGCCATGCATCCAATTAGAGGTGTTCACTAACCAGCTGAGATAATTCTTTCAGCTAAGTCAAAATTACTTCTGGGAAATCAGGGATGTCAGGGTCATCTCTCAGACTTGAAAACAAATGAGTTTAATGTCACTTTAACAACAAAAACAAGGTTAAGAAAAAGTTGCTCTTTTGTCCTCACTTTCCAGGTTCCTCTCTGCAAATGCCTGACAAGAGTCTTACCTCAGTCAAGCACCAGTCATATTCCACAGGGTCATACAGCCAATGTATGTTTTTTTATGCAACTGCTTATCAGAGAGCTGAGTGACTGAAATCAGTTTATTTTATATTTCATGAATTAAGTTTTCTAACTTGACATTTTAAAAATAACTGACTCATTCCTAAGCTCAGTGTGGAAATGTTTTTGGCTGTCCCATTGGCACGAAATGAAAAGCTAAAACGGTTACACATCCAACAAACTATAAACCTCCAATACTGCTCAGCTAGTAAAAAGTCTGTTTAAATCATCTAAGTAGCTCAAAGTGTGTCTATGCCAAAATGTGGTCATTGGCAAGTGCAAGCATCGAGGTTTGAAGACAGAGTGCATGCAGGTGTGCTGTGACCTGCTGCAGAAGCTGGCGAAACATACAGCTGAGGAGAGACTAGTGTTTCCAGTGTGACAGCAGTACTGTAGGGGAACCACTGAGGGCAGAGGGGGGGAAATCTAAAGCTAACGTCCTGAGCTATTTTCTTCAACATGCACAGGATATGAAATTTCACTGTGCCGAGCTACTTTCATTGGGAGAGAACTAATCCAGGAAGAACTGGAGAAGTCCAGCACAACAAGGTTCTGGAATTCCAGGGTCTTTATGTAGGTGAAAATCAAATGCCCCACCCCCTATACTTAAGTGTGCTTGTATTACTCACGCAGTTTAGACAAAGCCTGAGAACTAAAGTGGGAATGTTGCAAATAATTAATCATAATTATGCTCACAGACGTTCGTCTGAGTTATCATAGACAATCTTGTATTCCTTGCAGTTAAAATAACTAAAAAACAAGGATGTTGTGCAGTTACTGTCCTAGACAGTTTGATTGTGAAATTACATGCGAGTATGATAGTGAGACTTGTTATTTGTGTAGTTTTTTCAGTTCTAAATATTCTTCACATAAGCATGATAATACAAACGTTTTAACCCTAATACACATAAGTATTAACCAGTTTTGGATCAAGTGACCGCCAAAACTAAAATCTCTTACATTACCAGAGATTTTTTGTTTACTGATGAGACTTACCGATATGTAAATCAAGCAAGGCTGAGCGCTCTGCTCCTGGATTTGTATCTAGACTTCTACATATCCGAGGTGACTGGTAATGAGAGAAATCTCAGCATGGAAGTTTAATTATTTCTATCTGATATGAGGGCAACACCACGTTATGATCCCTGCTTTCTCAGCCTGGGTAACAACCGCTAATTGCTTTCACTAGAGATAACTGCTTGTTCAGAGGTGACAGCATACCATGTTATAAAACATTTAAAAAATAGAAGTAAGAAATGATAATTAAGATGTAATAAGATAAGATTGAACTTTTTTGTAATGTAGGCTCAGTGGAATGGGTTATGACAGAAAAATACACTAAAGATTTCACGGACAGGAGCGCAACTTATTTGTGTCTAGGGACCAATTACACTTTTCATTCAGGGTAAAGGCCAATTTTGATCTAATACCAGTGCTCTTATATTCCTTTTCAATTAAAAATGTGGTTACCTCACTGGGTGGAAATGATTGGACTCAACAACATTTCATAAATCCAAGTAGAAAGGTGTTTATACAGCAACTGTCTCCTCCAATTACAGTATATTACAAACACTTGTTGATTTAATGAAAGATTTACTTATGGAACAGTGAAGCGATTCACGCACATGGGGAGCAGTTTAATGGAGACATTAAACCATATCAATATAAACAACACTGCTTCGTTTGTGGAGAGGCAGCGGAAGCGAGGACATTAGGTGCACCGGTGCGACCTAGACGAAAAATGTTAGTCGCACCCTAAAGCCCTGTGAGCTAACAGACTAACTAGCACCCTAGAGCCCTGTGAGCTAACAGACTAACTAGCACCCTACAACCCTGTGAGCTAACAGACTAACTAGCACCCTAGAGCCCTGTGAGCTAACAGACTAACTA
>NC_048409.1:1149237-1204792 GCF_013103735.1 Etheostoma cragini | reverse complement strand
AGCACTGGTCACTGCTGTTGTCTGAAAAACAACACAGATGGGACAAAATGTTGCGTTTACTGGTAAACTGGTAAACCTAGATACCGACGTATAACCGACTGACTTTTCCTCCCGTTAATCTGTCCTCTGTGACTGTCTACATCTAGAAACTAGGCTGCACGGTGCAGGGAACAACTCTGACTGGCACATGATCAGACAGTGGTTTACGGAGTGGTAGATTGGCTTTGCATTTAGAATATTGCTCGATCACGCAAAATTGATCGTGTGAAGCCAAATCTTGATTGGGATTAAAATTTGATTAATTGTTCACCCGTACTTTATGGTTCCTGGGCTCATATACTAAATTTAGTTTGAATGGGTTATTATTCGGTCAAAAAATGTGTATGTGTGTGTGTGTATGCATGTATATATGTATGTATGTATGTGTGTCTATGTGTATGCATGTGTTTATGTGCGTGCAGGTAGGTAGATATACGGCACATGTACAGTATGTGTATGTAAACATGTATGAATAGGTGATGCATCAAACCTTTTTGTATTGTATGATTATAGAAGAAAGAGGTAGGATTAGAAAATGTTGTATGGACTTCTTCAAACTCCTTTTTAAACATGGGAATTTCTTATTTCATTCACTTACAATAATTTTGGAAGATTGTGCTGAGATATATACTGTATTTTTTTAACATTTTCAAAATAAATTAAACCAAAACTAAAAAACATAATAGTAATACTTTTCACAAGTATTACTATTATGCAAATATATAGAAAAGGGATATTAAAACAGATTTCTGATTCATTTGTGTTACATATAGGCTACTTTAGAACAGTCAAAGTGAAAAGCTGTGTTTATTATTCTTAAATAAAATATGGATTATTAAAAACAAATCTAATTTTGAGGTAATGCAGAGGGTTTGAAGAGCGTGGCTTCATTATTGCCTGATGCTTGTTAGAAATTAAAAAGGAAAAGTGTAATATGGTGAATATATGTACTGCTAGAGATCCAGAATATGGAATCAGTGCCTTGCTTACATAAATATAATATAATATATATGCACACATATTATTGACTGTATGTTAAATGAATCTTTCTAAGAGAGGGACAGACGTTGTGGGACGGCGTTAGGCTGATCCTCCATGGAGCAGGGCTCATCCTGCTCCATGCTGTGCTTTGAGCTGAACTGCGGCCTCTGAGCCGAAGTGGGAAGATGGGCCCTGATGTGGTTGGTTTAGACTGTCAGAGGCATTGGCAGGGAGCGGGTATGCAACTCCACAGATAACAGACCAAAACTGTCCACAAGGGCCTCTAAACCCAGCAAATTAGCTTGCAAATGAGCAAGAGAATATCTCCACTAATCCATGATCTGAGCAGAGACTCTGCAAGATGCCAAAAAAAGTCAACAAATAAATAACTGTGGGAGGAAATAAGCATGGCTGTGAGCTGGGAAACCACTAGTGATTTCTTTGAAGCATCATTTTTGCCTGATATTCCGCTGCTATGATGGCCGTGACCGTTTCAGAACAAACTCTCATGTTGTGCTCAATGTGGATTCAGTGAAATTACAGATCCCAACATTACAGAAAGAACTGTCTCCCTGCAGCAAATGATCACAGTCTCTCTATCTTTATCAAAATTCCAATGTTTTACAAAAGTGATTACATTTGTCTCTACTGGGAAACTGATATAATTACCAATCCCCACTGTATAAAAGGTGAGATTGCTTCATATTGTTCTATTTTATACATTTGTCACTTATTTTATAACTTAGCAAATTCAAAAGGTGTCTGTCAGAGAGAGGGAGTTATCATCTGTATAAATAGCTCCTACTGTTTTATTTCCTTTGATCTTGATTCTTTGAACAAGCATGCGACTTGTTCCAACCAGCACCCGGGCATTTTTTCTATACAAGTTATTTCTTATTAAAGGCAGCACTGTGAATTGAATAAAATAACATTTCAAAGATGAAACCCATATTTTATGAAAAGAAGCCATTTAAAGAGAAATTAGTTTATCAAACGCTTTATTACAGTTACCAGGTAATGATATTTGTTCATTCATATGGCAGTTCTGTTAACATCATGAAAACATGCAGATATTGTTGTAAATTTTTTATGTTTCTTGACAATTTTGCGACCTGCAACATGTAGCAGAGCACACACACAGAATAAGGTTGATGCTACTTAAAGCTGTATCAACTCCAAATTTACCATCAAATAAGACTTCTTTATGTTACTATTAAATGCTTCGCATTGAAAACAATAATGACTAAAACAAGACAGGCATTACACACCTTTCATCATTTAAATAAAAAACACCAATAACATGCTTGTTGTTTTGCACGGATTGGAAATTATATTTTTTTTAAAGAACAGAGTGACCTGATAACAATATTGCTCTCCCATATATTTTGGTTTTCTAGCCCGAAAATTCACCTTACAACAGTTTATTTCTTTATTTGCGCCACACGTGGGCCTTATCTGTGCTTTATACCTTCCTCTTTTTCTGCGGCTGATTTCTGAGGACTATGGTTACCTGGTCTTCAGATCTCTGCAGGGTAAATCCAGACAGCTAGCTAGACTATCTGTCCAATCTGAGGACTATGGTTACCTGGTCCTCAGATCTCTGCAGGGTAAATCCAGACAGCTAGCTAGACTATCTGTCCAATCTGAGTTATCTGTTTACAACTAAAACTACTTCTGAACTTACACATGTTCCACCAAAACAACTTCCTTCCTGAGACTTTTTAGCAGTCGCGGTGATTGTATTAGTGAGTGAGTGAGTGAGGATTAAATTTCTTAAGTCCAAAATGTAAAGACTTAAGAACCAAATATTTGAAAAACGAATACCAGGCTTCACTATCTACACTGAGGACAAACAGCTTCCTTTTCCATTAGGGGAAGATAAAAACACATTATGGCTAACAGCTAAATATGAGAGAGAGAGAGAGAGAGAGAGAGAGAGAGAGAGAGAGAGAGAGAGAGAGAGAAAGAGAGAGAGAGAGAGAGAGCTAGAGAGAGAGGAACAGAGAGAGAGAGAGAGAGAGAAAGAGAGAGAGACAATGTGCAAACTTGGTCTCTCTCTATGTTACTTCTATTCCAAGGTCACAATAAGAAACCCCATCTCTGTGGTCCTACCACACTGCTGTAAAACACGCCCCAATGAATCCAGGCAGCGGCTTGTCTGATTCCACTACAACCCCACAGGCTCCCAGTAAGCTCCAGGGGATCAGTTCACAGATATAAACACATCTTAAACGTAGAGTGTGCATCAAATAAATGTGCTTATTCACTTCAGGAGGGTATGGCCATCAGTAGGGGTTTGATGGTAGGCACAGTCTATGAGGTACAAGATTAAGGTGCACAGTATTGTATCAAAGTGTACCAGTGCGGCTTGTTCATGTTACTTTGAGAAATCACTGGAGTCATTATGCAGTAGGGACTAATGTGATTCCTCATTTTCATCCATCTAATGGGAAGTCCAGGGAATAATGATCCAAAGAAGCCAACTATCAGTCATACTGGACTGTTGGAGTGCTACAAAACAATGTACATTTAGACATTGGCTGACTTTTGCAAACTTTAAGAAATTTAAGAAATAAAACACCACATTCAACAAAAGAAACAAGTACAATTCAAGTTTTTCACTATTGTTTGAACATACTTTCTGAAACTATAGCTCAGTTTCTCTTGCAAAATTAAACACTGTATAAGAAAATACCTTTTAAAATAGTGTTTATTTAGGTCTGACTTCATGAGGCCATCCTATTTAAATCTATACAATAGTGAAATGTTTCCTTTTTGTTGTTTTTCCCCCCACAAAATACAGTAGGTTGCAATTGTATGATACATACAGCATAACGGTTGTTGCCATATTGTAATACCATACAGTGAATATATCGTGAATATCGTATCAGCATAGGATACACTGCACATTTGTCCATCCAATGAGCGCCAATTGAGCTAGGTTCCAAGAGTCATGCTGTAAACCTATAGATGATACTGCAACATTTGAACAGCAATACAACTACAGGTTTTGCCGATTTCTTACACACGTGTGTGTAAGAATGTGGCTCATTGTGTTAAAACTCTTTACACAAGCCAAATGAGACACAGCACTTGGATATAATTTCTCACTTCTATGTCACGATGAAACTCGGCAATCTAAAAATCCTTTTTCAAAATGGCATCTTTGCATCAAAATTATACACCCATGCACTGCTTGAATTGCTCTTTCAAAGCAGCAACAACAGACTGATGTACTTTATACAAAACACTGCTCTCCATTTTCTAATACAGCCTCATATGAAAGCCTGTTCCAGTACTGGACATGTACTTACATTTAAATGAATGCAAAAATAGAAAGGCATCAGAAAAAATGAATAGAGTTTAGTTTTTCCCATTGCAGATTTTTACAACAAAAGGGCACGTGGTTGGCCGCTGTACACTTTCTAACGCCAAGTTTGAAAAGAATTCCTCAATCGGACTGAGAAGTGGGGAGTAAGGGGCCAAGGACAACTGTGAAGTTACAGTTTTCGGGTTGGAGAACCAGTCCCAGACCAGAGCAGCCCGGTAGAAACTAGCATTATCCCAGATGACGACAGACCTGGGCTGATGTGGTCTGTCGTCATATGTGGTTCGGGGATAATGGCAGATAATGTCTGTAAATAATGTAGTTGAACAGGACCTACAACTACATTATTTAGTGCATCCACTAATGTGATTTTGTGTGCAGTATTGCAGGGACCTAGCGAGGCATGGTGAAGAGAACTCCTTGCAAACTTACGGTGGCACACAAGGTGATCGTTGGTGTGGTTGTGTTGCCAATTTTAGATAGGGTTTTGCATATTGAAGAAAAGTGGTTTCCTAATGATTGCAAGAGGTTTTATTCTTGAACAGAAGTGTCTAATGGAGGAAACCGTGTGAAGGGTGTTACAGAAATGAAAACAAAGCAAAAAGCAGAAAACTTACTTTTGGTGCCTTCGTTAAGGCAGGGGTCCTCAATGTTTTTTAAGACAAGGGCCCCTTATTTGAAAGAGAGATGGAGCAGCAGGGACCCCTACTACTTATACTCTACAAAAAACGAAAGGCCCCGTTTTCAGGACACTGTATTTCAAAGATATTTTTTTACAAATCTAAATAACTTTAGAATAGTAATTCTAAAGGAATTAAACAATGTGTTCCATGCTTGTTCACTGAACCCTAAACAGTTAATGAGGAGGCGATGCACTGCAGTGCTCACTGCAGCTGGTGGCCACACCAGATACTGAGAGCTACTTTTGATTTTTACCCCCCCCCACTCTAATGTTCAGGGACAAATTATTCCATTTTTGTTAGTCACGTCCGTGAAAATTGCTCAGTTTATGTCTTAGTTGTGAAATCTTTGAATGTTCATGCAAATATTTGAAATTTGCTTAAATTATAAAAGCAGTTGAAAGTGACAGCACGATTCTTATTTTGCAGAGTATATATTGTATTGACTTTAGTTGCATATTAACCTGGTCCTACAAAAACTTGTAGGACGGCCTCAAACCTTTATCCATACCTTTTTTTTGCATAAAATACTAAGCTATTAAAATAGACTTATAATTGCTGGCATGATTTTATAAATCATGTTTTAATGTTAAACATACATGTGGCACACATCTGTGGATGGCCTTAGTGACTACCCTGACTGTAGGCCAGTAAGCAGTGGGGATCTACATTTGCTAATAATATGTTGGATTCATGTAGAGATATAATAATAATATTGTTATTTAATAATAGTTAAATAACAGTAATTTAGAGCGCCCCCCCCCCAGTATTTACTCTGAGGACCTCTACGGGTCCTGGAGCCACTGTTGAAGATCCCTGGTTTAAGGCGTGGTTACAAAAGTTAGGGGTTTTATAGCTTTTGTCTACGTGTTTACTTTTAGTATGTAAGCATTCGGCAAAAACTGTATATTCTTCACAATAAATCCAGTGGACAATCACACTAAAGTTCAATTGGTGCTTTTCTATGCAAGAGAAATGTGGCTGTCAATCACTATGAACATGTCTGATGGCCCGGCTGATGTTCTCCTCTCCACTCAGGTTCAAATCTGCGAGATATTTCCTTTTTCAAAGCCCCTCAACATTTTGGGGCTGTGTCATGTCTCTACGAGGAGCACCTGTCCCTCACAGACACTCATGCTACTTTCAAAGATTCAGTCACTGAGCACGGCCCTGCAGCTAACCTCAATCTTTCAACAGTAAGGGAATACATTATCTTCACTGAGGAGTTTGCACTTACTGCAAGACTTTTTGTTCTGTGGTCTGTTTTACAATTTAGTTAAGAAAAGTAATACTTTTTTTTAAAGCTTTTCTCTTTATTTTTTAGTGAGAGTGGATAGACGTGAAAGGGGGAGAGAGATGGGGGAGGACACGCAGCAAAGGGCCGCAGTTCGGATTAGAACCCGGGCCGCTGCAGGACTCAGACCACATGGGGCACTCTCTTACTGGGTGAGCTAGAGGCCGCCCCAAGAAACGAAACACTAATTCTTATTATTGTATTATGTATTTTTTGTTAGAAGCTATAGATTAGAAGACAGAACATTAAAAGAAGAAATTGTAGATTGTTTGTTTTAGTAGAACAAAGCTACAAGTAGTTATTTATAGGCATTATTCATGCTAGTAGTTTTAGGATATGTGTCATTATATGCAAAGCAGGCCAGCTGCATTTATATATTACAAGCCCCTTTATATCTCAATATGAAAATGTAAGGTTATTAGCAGCAAGGCAGAACTAAATTTTATCTTGACAGCTGTACACAAATCTGGATGGAAATGCTGAAAATAGGCATGGTAAACCCACATGGAAAGACTCAGCTTTTCATCTGACAACTCAACATAGCTCTTACCCCAGCTAAAAGCATGATCACATCAGCACATTAGCCACTGTGTGCTTTGAAGGTAAAAATGCTGATTGATGACTCGTATTTAATCATGCAGGACTCTTTTTTTCTTGTTACTTGGAATCATTCATCAGTGGAGGAGCCTCAAATGTGTTCTGCACCCATACTTGCTTGGTTTGATAAAAACATGGCTTTGGAATAGGGCTGTAATCTCCCAGTCAACTAGGGTCGACTGGACTGCTGGCTCGACCAAAATTCTGATTGGTCGATTTTTTTGCCGTGTTATTTAATCAGGTGGAAGCATGAACTATCTATGGGTGGAAAGCACAAATTATTGCAAAGCATTAATACTTGCAAAGTTTGCAAGCAACAGATTGCATATTGCAGCTCGACAACAAACATGGCGTATCACCTAAAAACGGTAAGCTAACTTGTCTGTTTTGAGTAGGCTATATGAACATATCCGAATTGGCACATTTCATAGTCTAATAATCGTTTTATAACTACCGGCGCACCCACCTGCAACTACGGTAGCGCCCCCCAGACACACCCGAACCCCCCCCAGACCCCGCTGGATGTTAAGCCTCTACCATCCAAACGCAAAAATAATATCACGGAAGGAATTGTTGACTTTATTGCTCAGCATATGAGGCCCATTGCTGTTGTGGAGGGCTGAGGTTTTAACAACTTGTTAATAGACAGCGCCAGTAAGAGTAAAAGCTTTAAACTAATAGTCTCTCTGTGTCTCCATGTCTCCGTACGAGGACACAGAGCGCTGATGCAGCGCTGTCAGAGGCGACAGACGAGTGGCATTTTTGTCCAAAATAATTAGGTCAAAAAAGATTTAATATACTGCAAATAGCCTACAAGGAAGAGTACTGCGGGACAGTACAGTCGGGACAGGCAGCTAGCAGATAGTGAGGAGATGTTTTTTAAAGTGTGTAGTAGTGTGTGTGTGTAGCCTAAAACACGCGGACAATTAGAGCACCTTTAATTTAAAAATTTGCTATTTATTTATGTTGATTGTATTGCCTGCACTTGTTGCAAAGTTCTTTATTTGAGGACCACAATGGAAATTTGGATGTATTGTTATTTTATCCTTTGTGATTTTTAATGGATGTAATGGCTGCTGTTCAAAAAAATCCATCAATCATTCGACAGAACAGATGGATCTGGGTCCATTGCTCAAGACTTGCCACCCTGCCTGCTGAGAACACTTATATACTTCAGTTTTAATGGTCGCAAAAGTAAGACCTTAACATTAACATACACCTTTACTGATCCTAGTGGTGGAGTCTTCGGTTGTTTCAGCAGTACACCAGAAGAACAGCAATAAATACAGATACTGTAAGTATATACTGTAACATAAATAAATAAGAAGCAAATAAACTAAATTACGTTTTTTTTTAAATAGTACAACAGCATGGAATGAAATACATAGAAGTTAGGGGTGTCAGGATTCTCCAAATCTACTTTTCGATTTGACTTTTGGTTGTTGGGTCACAATTTGATAACATTTTTGATTACTTTTTTTTTCTACCGGAACGGGTATTCAACAACAAGTGAGTCACTACATGGCAGAAGGGTACTTTGGAAATTAGATCATTAGTTTAACAAGTTGTACCTGAAGGCATCATTGAGTCCCATCACTGTTTGTTTACATAACTCACGAGGTGACAAAATGTCGCCATGCCGTGACTTCAGGGAAGCAGAAAGATTTTCTGTTCTGTGGTTTCTCCGTCATCTCTGACTCCAGCAGTGGCCACGGTGTCTGGAAAAGTCAAGCTGCAGGCTACCAGCAGGGTTTAGTCAAGGAGGTAGGGGTGGAGACAAAAAACACTAATCAAAATCAAAAGCCCATTTGAATCAATTTTCGATTTAAAATCGAAAGCAACACCCCAAGTAAAAACTATGAAAAATAAATAGTGAAGGAGTGGTAGTATCGCTACTAAAGTGATGATTTTATTGGTGCTAACACAACCAACATTCAAGGCTGTGTGCTAATAAAACAAATATAAAAGTTGATTGTAGAAGGCAGTGGAGGGACTTTCACTGGCGTTCCTAGAGGCTTTGCCCTGAAGCAAAGCCTACAGCTGCCAGTACATAGTAATGAGCAATAGTAAAAAATAATTAACTTCTAAAACTAAAAATCACACAGTTGATGAGCTCAAACTTTTTGGTTGTATACATATATACACACACACACACACATCAGTCGCAGTCACACAAGCACTTTCTATCGACAGGAACTGTTTAGCCCTGTGTAGTTGCATTATTTTTCTCTGCAGGTTATGCAACACATGAATAACAACAGTCCCTCAGCAAGCTGTTGTGGTTATCTCCACTGCCGGTTCTCATGCTTACAGAAACGTAATAGTCCAGCCATAACAATGGGGCATATTTGAGATTAGAGCACACATCTGGATAAGCTTTAAGAAGGTAAAACCCAAGAACAGCAGCACGCTCCCAAACCCAGCAGGTTGGACTGGCCTCCTTGCAATTCAGCTTCTGAAGGATGTGCAATGACTCAGCAGTCGTCTCCCTGCTGGAAGTGTCCTCAAGGGGCTCCCTAGGGACTAGAGGCATGCTGGGTAGTAGACCCACACACACACACACACACACATACCTGCACACACTGTATGGATGCTTTTTAAACGCTAACCAACCCGTACACATGCAGCAGGAACAGTCAGTGGGGACTTGGCTTTAGAACTGGAGAGCAGCCGGTTCAGGTTCAGCCCGGACCAGTCTGTACAGGGTTTGGACTGGTAGCTGGAGAGGGGCCAGTTTAACTCCTGGGCACTGCCGGGGTGCTCTTGAGCAAGGCATTGAACACCGCAACTGCTCTGCACTAAAAAAGTGGCAGCCCCATCTACATACCATCTCTGCACATGAATCCATGTGTGGAGGTCCTCTGTGTGGGCGGCTGTGGCTCGGGAGATAGAGCCTAAGTCCTTGAGCCAAACACTGAACCTAAAGTTGCTCCCAGCACCTCGCATGGCCCCGCCCCCATCAGCGTATGAATGTGTGTGTGTGTTGGTGAATAATAGGCAAAAATCGTAAAGCTCTTTATCCAGTATAAGGTAGAACGGCCCTATATAACTGAAGGCCATTTACCATTAATAATAAAGTACATATTAGTATTATATTTATGGACAGGGCGTCCATGTAATGTAAACACAACGCACACATACACACATCAACTATTGGTGTTGGACATGACTTTTCCAAAACTCCAAAAATAAAGTACAAAATGCCAGCGATTGAAAGTGAACGGTCTAGGTACTACTATACTTGTCTACCCATCATGTAGTAGATTAGACAGAGAATAAAGGTAGCAACTCATTTTATAATCACATCACAAATGAATGAATCTTAGTATAGCATGTTATTATCAGCAAGTGTTTTTTTAATCATAGTATTTATGGGATTTCCTGAGAATCACTTGGGCATCAAGAATTTTTTTCCCCCAAATCGCTATTGCTTATTTGCATACATTAAAACCAGGGTCAAGCAAGTCGCATGTGAAGAGGGGGAGAACTGCCCAGCGGCTTGAATACATTAAAGCAGAGTAAATGGTTTGTTGATTTAAAGAGATTAACGCACACACAAGCTCGCTCAATGGATTGTAATTAACTTGCCATATATAAATTGTATGTTATCAGGCGTTACTGAATTAAATTCTAAATTCAAGTGCTCTTTCTGCTCAGGTGAGTTGAATAAAAAGCTAGTTAGAATCTTGATTGTGTGTCACAGATGTCGCATGATGCCGCAGCTACGGGTGCTCTAAACACATTGCAGCGTACCAACCCCTGAACAGGCATCTAAGGAGATTCTCTTTAATTATGTACAATGCAGCCAAACTCAAGTCCCCTGACATCTCAGATGATCAAGCAAAGGGATGCCACGTTCTGTCCCTGAGTCATTCGGGCAAATGGATTCCACTTCCAAGAGTCATTTCTGTCAGTTATAATAAGAAGCTAATACATAATGTGACACACTCTAAAATGCAAAACTATTCACAAGTTCCTCTGCAAGGCGGTGCAGGGGCAATTACAATGTTACCGCTGGGCCCTTGATGAGTTCCTCTATCTCTGAAGTATCCGGGAAACAGTATCATAAATCTGCCAGCTAATATGCACGATTTAGGTTTGAGTTCAATTTTGCATAATGCGAAACAGAACTTAAATTTCACCACATAGCACCTCCGTGTCAAAAAGACGAAAGGAAATTTTTCCATTTTGGCAGGAATTCAGGAAGATGAACGCAGTAAGGAGTAGGCATTATGGACACAACAGCTTCTGCCTTCATACAACCCTAAATTTACTTCAAAAGCTGTTTTTTCAGTGTATACACTATCCAAGCAATTAATACGTTTTACCTGAGTTTACTGCGCTTAAGGGACTGAGTTAAAATATCCAAATGGCATTTCTGCTTCTGCAGTATCATGAAAGTATTTTCTACTGGCGTTTTTTGGCACTTGCCATGGTTCATAGTTACATATTCTCTGAGCTCACGTGACCTTATGAGCATGCACACCGACTCATCTGGCCCTTAGGGAAAACACCAAAGCCACAGCATGTTGAATTCAATAAATAAGGCTTCCCACTTCCTGGCACTGATTTCACCAAGAAACCTGCAAAACCATTTCCTATATAAGACCACACAATCACTGTGATTCACACATGGCAACAAAAAGAAGAAAGCAAGAGCACGAAGAACAGCATGGGTAATGGTATCCCAAATCCCTGGATGTGCTGAAACTCTGGTAATTGTCTTTTCTTTTAAGAGGTAAAATCCTACATGTGTTGGACCAAAATTGTGCCAGGGTGTCAACATGTACCAAGACATGTACAAAGATAGAAAAGACACAACTCATCTTGTGGTTGTATGAGATTTCAGTCGAGTAATGTCAAAAACTAAACAAGTCCAAACCAACGTTATCACCAGAGCAGCTTAGCTTTTTTGTTTTGTATCAGAGACGTAACAGGTAATTCTGCTTTAGTGTCAAGGAACATGCTTAAACACACACAGACACACACACACACACACACACACAAAACAATATTCCATTTAGACAAAAAAAACAAATCAACATCAAAAAAGAAAATCAGCTTGCTTGAAGGACCAGCAGGGAAAAGTAAAAAGGAAAATGCCGTACCGTTCTCTGTGTTCTCGTGTTCCGTGTCGGTGAGCGTTAGGTTGGAGTTGGCCCTGCTGGAGAGGCACGAGCTGCGGCCTGACTTAGTGTTGCTGCGGCCCCATAACCTGACTGCGTGCTCCGGCGACGTGATCCCGTCTGTCTCTGTGTCTGCATCTGAGCCCGCGCTGACTGAGTACTCGCGGTGTGGCATCCCCAGCTCAGACCTGTACGTGGCTACGTGGGATGGGAGGGCCTCTCCGAAGCCAAGGTTTCGAAGGGAGAAGTCTGCCCCTGCAGCACACCAATGAATACAAAGTTCTGAGAATTAATTCTGCTACTAACTGCATCACTCAACATAATGAACTGTATTCATTACAGAAGGAGAGATGACAGCAGTAACCTGGCATTGAGGACTGCAAAAGTTCCACATGCAATAGATTCAGAGCACCGTGAAGATGCAGGATCCTTTAGTATTTACAGTAAAGCCCCTATGTAGAAGATTGCTATGTGATTTTATCATCTTTCAATATGTTGTTTTCCCCCATATTTCTCTCAATGTGCTGATGTCACATCTGAGTCTTGTTCCTGATAGGAGTCGTCGGACAATTTAAATCCAACACGTTGGGGCTTGGAAGTGAATACAATTATTGTTTTGCATTAGTCTTTTGTCCATAAGAAACATCAGTTTTCAAAGGCCAAATTTACAGCTTTTATGTCTCTTAATGTTGTATTTGAAAACTACGACAGCTGTCTTCCACCTGTCTAAGTAATCTACTAATTCAAATGACCACTGCAAGTCAGACAGAGAATCTCACTAGATCTAACTGCTAAAAATCTAATAAAATAAATCAAAGAACACACAAGGTTTTTGCTCCTTTACTTCAGTGCTCCACCTAAAGCAGCATTATGAGTAATAATTACCATTTCTTATTAAAACTGCTGACATGCGTCAGTTGTAGTTAACCTATTTGCCATTCGGACGACCCACCGGCCTAGCAGACGAGCCTAGCAGACTTTTAGTTTTTCAAAGGCTGTAGCAGGCTCAGAGTTGAAGATAGAAGGTGTCATATATATATTGGTATCATATAAAACTATACAAACACTCCAATGGAACCAACCATAAATCTTAATAATGTTCCAAACACACATTTTCAAGACCTTCAAGACACATCAAGATATCTGGAAGTTATGGGTTCCCACGAGTCTTCCCTCTACAGACACTTCATGCTAATGCTCATGCAGTGAACAGTAAATTGATTTTTGCCTATATTACTATAAAATTGTGTATTTGATTATTTCTGCATCCCGGGGTCTTGGGAGTTGCATAGATTGGGTATGACTGGAAAGCTAAGACTTGCGGATTTAATGAGCGCAATATTCCGGTGATCGTGTGATGATGTGTGACCTACTGTTGCCCTAAACATGCTCCGCCCCACTGCTTCCGACCCCCCCCACCCCCACAAAAAGGGGGCAGAATGCTAAGGGCTTAAGGCTACCTCAACAGTGTCATCACATCTGATTTGAACTTTAACGATCAGTAATATATTTGACAGAGCGGGTAAAGGTATGCTTGTCCTCCATGCAGTTTTTATCAGCGGCATGGTGAATTCAATCCCTGGCCACCTCTGTTAATAGTCAAAATGTGGGGTGACCTGTACAGCGACGAATGTGAATTACCTAGAGGCTCATTAAAAAGCAATGACGCACATATTGAGACCAGGCAGTAACATGCCCTTAACCTAATAACAGACTTGTTCATGTCATTGGGCACGGCTAATGTTTTTATATGTGAATGATGATGATAATCTCTTCTATTGACATAATAGCACAGTTTTTCGTAATATTGGCACAGCTGAAGCCAACCTTGCCGGTTGAACTCGTCCACTTCGTGATGAACCATTTCCTTGACGCGGCTCCCGTAGGCCATCCTCGAGTCATGGTCGAAGGCCTTGAGTGTTTCACTGGAGCTGTAGGACTTGGGGTTGGGTTTGCCGTCCTCGCTGTCGGCGGAGGAGCTGGTGTAACGCCGCTCGGTGTCCTGGCGGGCAGTGAGAGAGCGGTAGGGTCTACGTTCCTTCACTTCCATGGCTGCCTTCACACTACTGTCAACATCAAATGTGGGTTACACTGCCAGTTCAGCTTGAGTGATTCTGCAAAAGAAAAACACAGCCAAAAGAAAATTTGAATATTTGATGTAAAATGTGCAAATTGTTTCAAAATACATTATTTCAACATAATCACTTGCAGCAATGACTGACTATGACTTTAAGAGGTATAATGCAAGTTAATGTTGAAAACAATTCATCATTTTAAAGTAGAATTCATCGATACACGCACTCTCTCACACACACACACACACACACACACACACACACACACACACACACACACACACACACACACACACACACACACACACACACACACACACACACACACACACACACACACACACACACACACACACACACACACACACACACACACACACACAATCAAGTAACTGTGGGAATAAATAAAATACAACTGCATGTTTCCAACCAGCAGCAGTGTGTGTATGGCTCAGCACACACCGGGAGAGCACCACCAGGATTAGATTTAATAAAATATGGCACAACAAATCTTGCAGCTATAAAGTTTACTGTGCAAGTCTCCCACAAATATTCAATTTTATGTGCCGTATAGAAATGCTGGGCCTCCAGCATTTGTAAAAGTGGCAGGTGTCCTTCCATGAATTGTGTTGTTCAAAAGTTACAAATCATCACCAGTTGAAAATGGAGGAGCCTAAAAAGTCTAGGACTACTCCGAAACCAGCAAAGATGATTAAAATCTGAAACATAAAACCACAACTGTCAAATAGCACACAGAGTACAAGACCAATAGGGAGAGGGGATTTTAGCATTCAGCGATTTGGTTTTCTGCCTTGAAGGACAAAATCTAAAAGTGAAATAAAGAAACATACGTTGAAAATTATTTGAATATACTGAAATACAATAGGACTACTAATTCTCTCATTTTAAAAGGTAAAGCGGGGAAGAAATGAATGGACAGTGCTGTTTCAGTGTTACATGATATTGCAGGATGAGCACCGCTGCACCCGGCTTTATCTTAGCTAAGGTCCTGGAAGCATCAATGAGTCCAAACTGAAAGAAGAGATTTCCGCACATTTAGATCTTTGCCGTGTTTTTTTAGCTTACGGTCTAACAGACCAAATGCTGTGATAAAGGTGATCTGATCAAAGTAAATGAATGTGTAATATAACAGTAGTTAACTGACGACGCCTGGCAAACAGCTCTTTCTAAGAGAACACGTGGTTTAAAGATATTGAGCTGGATTAACAAATGTCAATGTGGATAATAACTTGATTAAAGGCTTGGGCACTGTTTACTCTGAAGCTCAATTAAAGAACATAGGGAATTAGTGGGCCAGATATTGCAGAAATATAATATATTGTTCCGCTTCTTTCAAATCCAATGTCATAATAACATATCCATAATTAAATATCTTGAATACCTTATCATTCGTGCTGCAGGCTTCTAATTCTATACTACTTGCTCCCACAGATGAATGTGTATTTCACTATAAGCAAAAAGTGATGCATGTCACTGGATAAGAGAACAGTTCTTCCAGGAAGAGATCAAAACTACTCCCGGCAAATCTGGGAGTTTTTACTGACAATATGTCTGTGTTCTTCAGACAAGGATTTTCTCACAAGATAAGCTCTTTATGAATACTGTATGAGATCAACAATAAACAATAATCCCTTGTGAACTATATATGTGCCAGCTTAAAAACAAAACAATTTTTTTTTTATTGAATACAGCATTGTTGGGTTTGAGGGGTTCTTTTCTATGTATTGACAGCTGAAAAGATCCTGGTGATTAATGACTTGGGGCCTCAATAGTAGGACCTCCGACACATGGGGGAGGGTGTGTGTGTGTGTATGTGTGTATGTGTGTGTGTGTGTGTGTGTTGGGGGGGGGGGGGATGCTCCCACTCTTCAGCTGCAAGAGCACTTCAGCTGCTCCCAAGATTTCAGATGCCGCTTGCATGGGTTGCTAATTTTTACCTTTATTACTCAAGGTCCTTGATGCCATGATGCCATGCAAATGCGAGGGAGCGGACAACAAGCAGCTTTCTAAAGTTTCATGAATGTTCTGTAAAGTGCATTGTTTTTGTTTCCAAAGAGCTGGGCTCAGGGCTCTGGCCATCTCCCTTCTACACAGCCCTTCCTGCTCCTTAATAATCAGCCGGTAACGAGATGTACCTTTGAGGCCATGGGAAACCCAGAGGAGTCTTTCAAAAAAGCAAAAGGCGTTACACAACGACAGATGATATGGGATGCAAATGGTGGGTCCTCGGAAATATATCCACCTTAGGAGAAGCTTTCTTTTCACACAAAGCATAGTGTAAAACTAAACAGCATTGCTCTTCATAAATAAGCTACATCTGGCATTATCATTGTGTTTTGCCAGAGAGCAAAGCTGTTGTTCTTGTTCATCTATCTAGGTCTAAATCCTGTGAGAAGGATCCAAAACAAAGAAGATACCATGTTTGTATTATTTTAATATACTGGCTATGTGAAGATATTAACAGAAGGTTTTATTTAACCAAGATGTCCAAGTGTAATTATCATCTCCTGATAAGACACAAGTGAATTGAAAGAAGTAGCATGAAACGTTGAAGGAGAAGGTTAATGAGGGTACATTCACAAAGAGAAGTTAGAGAAGTTATTTACAAAGACCTGTGAAAAATGAATGCCATGGATTGAAACGAAGATAACAATCATGTGCTTTTATTTCAAAGACAAAGTTCCTCTAAAGCTGCAGTGTGAGCAGTGCCAAAAAAGAAGTTAAGTGCATATCTATGCAATGATCCAAAATCAATTGAGGTCTCTCTGGATAGACAAAAGAAATGATGGATGGTCTTTTTTTCCCCCTTTAAAACAAGTTGCCTTGTCTGCATTTGGCCAGGGTAGTCAGGTTCGTCTGTGGTCGTAACGCTAATGTATAGCAGCTGTAAGCAGAGTAATGATGTGGTTCTGCAGCGAAGGTGTCGCAAGGAGCAACGCAAAATGAGTTGTGTCAAGTGGAGTCATTAGATACAGTGACGTTGCATAAGATCCTTGTTGAAAGTGTATGTGGAGGAAGTGACTGCAGATTCCTACTAAAAGAAAAACAGGTTGAACAACACAGCCAGTGTGAATCACCTGGGAAAGTTGGCCATGGTAGAAGTTCCCATCTGACCTATAAGTGCCGCATCAATCAACTAAGAACATATAATGTTAAGCCAATTTCTGTTCTGAGTAGGTCATCACAGATAAGTTCATGACCATTTGAGCTGATCAATAACAAGCTAAATTGACAGAAAAGTGGATGTCCAGTAAACACAGAATACCATAAAAGGAACTAATCAGATTTCTACAGAGAACATATGATTAGTAACTGTCCGTCGGGTACTGACAGTTTACTGATGTGTGATGAAAGATTAAAACCAGTTGAATGACGCGGACAGAAAGCAGAGCTTATGCTGCTCCAGGGAAAATTGTAAAAATACTGCCAGTAGCCTCAGCCATCAACCACATACAAATACATGTATACATGTATGTACCCATTATGAGTTCCCAGAGGCCAAGGTTACATCCAAATCGCAATGACTGAAAACAGAGTTCTACTCTTCATGCTTGCTATGCAAATGATGTACTTGTTACAGTGTGAAATGCCTGAAGGAAAGAATGATTGTAAATTCCAGAGTAGCACCCCTGTGATACAGCTTTGTGTTGCCAGTGTGTGAGAAAAGGTCGCTTGTTTTGTAAGATGAGGGGTAAAATCGTAAGTTGCTAGCGCACCGTTAGCCTACTTCTGTACTTCTTCGTCTAGTTCTTGTAGTTCTTGTAGACCACCCGATCTAACCCATGTTGGACATATGAGTCAGCGGTCTCTTCAGTCTCCGCTACAAGATATAAACCCAAGAACACAGCAACAATTGGCTTTATGGTTAAAGCCTCTCTCTCTCCGCTGCACCCCCTCAGCCCTGCTACTTCCCCCGTCCATGCGCGTGACTAATAATATATTTTATTCTTAAATATTTAAAACAATGTCTGCATTTTTTTCAGTACAATAAACGTCATGGAAAATGAACTTTTAAACTCCCCCGACAAAGAACTTGAATAGTCTCAAACTACATTAGACTTATTTGATACTTTTATTGTCATGCTTTAAATTTGTCGCCTGTGCTAAAAAACTTTCTAACCTCTGTAGCACCAGTGCTTATCAACCCATAAAACAACCCATAAAACAACCCCCGCCCACCCCCGCGGGGTTAACGGCGGGTTACAGAAGCCCCTGTTAAAACACTCGTCAAGGTTTTTGCTGGGCAGATCTCTGTGACCATTGCTCCGGTGTCAGGAGCTAGTTAAGTATGGGATCTAAATACGTGGGAGGCATCCGGGGTACAATATAAATGCAAATGGCTCTGTACTATCCATCAAACAATTAGCAGCGTGCTGAGAATTGCTATTCAGTGCTGCTGCATATAAATCTAGCCTTCTCTTTGCACACAACCCGGTTTTCCATGATACTTAACCGCTTGATACTCCTTACACCTCATAGATTTTCCATGCAAAATCCAAAACTAAATGCTCACATTGTTAGGAAAAAAATTAACATGCATGCACAATGTTTGGCAAATTCACTGGGAGTATAATTTAAAATGATTACATATTACTTGTCTGTGAAATCACATAATTACTCAGTATTATTAATAATTACTACCATTAAGATTGAGACATAATGTGTTACTGATGAGTGATGACATTTTTAGACAAGCGACCGCTGATATGGAGGACTATAGCTTTTTGGTTCAAGGAAACCAAACAAACATGTTTGCATGAACAAGCATGTATGTTAATATGAATCCAATCTGTTTTGTGGTATCTAAGCTGGTCACGTAGTGAAGGGATTAGTGACAGTTAGCACACAACACTGCAGAACAAACTACACACAGAAGCAGCCTGTAGCACAACAGAGGAAATTTGGGTAGATATCAACAACATTGTCTACAGGGTCCATTGAGAGCAAGAAGAGCTCCATACAGGCACCACTTCTTTTCTGGAAATCTTTCACATGCCTGGGCTCTAGAGAAAAGCCTCCTCGGTCAACAGAAAGGTGTGTTTTCAACAGAGGAAAAAAAGACTTGGGTAGTGGGGGCAGGGGGGTTGAATAGCTTGCCAAACAGATCTGAATTATGTAGTGCTAATGCAAGCTGGAGAAGGGGGGGGGGGGGGTTTCCAGCCCAGCAGCCGCCTCCTTCTGGGATCAAAACAAGCCCCACCGGTGAATAAAACAGAATGCGTAAAAGCCTTAACATTAAGAAAAGTATCCTGGGACGGCTGCTGCAGCCCGCTCCCTGCTACCAACCCCTGTAAGCAAGTCAAGGTTTAGTCCTGGCAGAGGGAGCAGCCAATGGAATAATGCCTTTAAACTCGCCTGGTAAACAACAAGGAGAAGCAGTCTATTTATTCCCTCTCTGCATGGATCTAAATAAACAGCTAAACGTTAGAATGTCAAGATGAAACTTATCAACATTAATGCTTAACCATAATGAAATACATTTGTTGCTTTGCCGGCTCGCCTCTGCAGTGTAGGTGTCCAACAAGGCTGGACACCGAATTGATGGAAATAAGAAATCTGGACTCTGGTTAATGTCAACTTTAATACTGAGAGAGACAAGAAATGAATGGGAGGTCCATGCAGGTTGAAAAGGAGACCTCTCCACTCGGCTGAAGTGCTTCTGTTCCCAAGCATGGCGGGGGTCATCCAGTGGTGACCTGTCTCTCATTACTCCACGAGTAATGCTCATTATCCTGCAAAGGCTAGACCTCAGTTTGATTTTGAGTTTGACCTGCTGGTAGGGCTGGAAAAATCATGGCCAAAATGATAATCAAGATTATTTTTTCCAATATTGAGATCATGATTAATTATCACAATTATTTGTTGATTTTACCGAAACAAATTTTATTGTCACAAAAGGATAATTATAACTGCTTTCACATCCATATTATGCTACATCCTCTTATGTTGAAGTTGTATGCCCGGTATCTACCAGAGGAAATATCCTCCTTAAGGTGCCACTGTAAACACGTTAGAGGACCAGAAACATGGCTGCATGTCACGCTAGAAACCCTAATAACACGTTGCACAGCAGGTAACGTTAACCTTAGCTACAGTAGCAACTGGATTAATAAGACTAAAATGCTGGAAAAAACCTAACCTCTGCAGTGTGACTGTATTTCACTGTAGAGGATCCCAACAGTGAGACGTACAACAGTCTGCCGCCAAAGCCACGAGCCAGGGCTCCACACTAACTTGTTGCCATGGTTGCACTACAGCGCCTAACCACCAGCACAAAATATAGGTGTAACACAGTTTTTCCCTGCGTTGCGGTTAACGCCACAATTTCACCTTTTAATCATGCTCCATATTCATTCATAAATATTACATAAATGATTTTAAACAAGAATAAGGTGTAGGTGAATACTTTTTTACTTGAAGTACAATTAAACTGTATGTAGAAAATGTTTATAAGTGCATCCCTGAACTGAGACCTGACATTCCATGGATCACAGTCTTATAGCTGCTGGTTTCTGGTGCTCACACTTTAAGAAAATAAACAGCAACATCTTCCCAGAATGCAATTTATCAGAATACTAGTCAGACCTTGGTGTCAACAATGGTGTGAACTACCAGGCTCCCTGAATACTGCTGACAGCAAGGTCCGTCACACGGACAGGTCCACAAACAAAACTCCATTTACCTCCACTGTATTCAGGGTGGAGGCAGAAATCACAGAGACACATATTTCAGGGTCTTTCCATAAAAAAAAAAACTAAATGTGCTGTATTTATATTTATATAGCGCTTTTCCAGTCTTAACAACTGCTCAAAGCGCTTTTACATCTACAGGAAACATTCACCATTCACACACATTCATACACTGTGGCCGGGGCTGCCGTACAAGGTGCCACCTGCTCATCAGATAAACATTCACACACATTCACACTCCGATGCGCAGCACCGGGGGCAACTCGGGGTTCAGTGTCTTGCCCAAGGACACTTCGACAATGACTGCAGGGGCGGGGATCGAACCACCAACCTTCCAATTGGCAGGCAACCGCTCTACCCCTGAGCCACAGCCGCCCCGCAGGCCGCTTGCAGGTGCTTGAGATAAAAATGGTAATTTACTGTATATATAACCTCAACAACGTAGTGGTGAGGATAAAAACAGACACAAGCCAACATTACTGAGATCATATGTGGTGACGGCAGTTACAGTACATGGTTTTGCACTCTTTTACATGCTTCATGTTTACCTCCAAGACAAGCTAGCAGTCTCCTCCAGCTGTGTATGGAACACACACTCCACTATTTAACTAGCAGACATTCAACAGACATATTCCAGGTGACGCTGCAAGCTTTCTGGGAGCTACACTGGAGGTCCTCTGCTATTTGGCAACAGTGGCTGGGAACAGCTCATTACATTTCTAAATGTATGACTTGGCCATCTGAACATATTTTAGCAGAGACAGTTAATTAATGTTTTTTGGACCGCTTTAGCTGAGAGCTGCTCTCATTTTGCTTTTGATCATCACAGGAAAAAATGAGCAATCTTGCTGTTGTACAATAGATCAACTTAGGAGCTCCATTTGGGAACTATTCACTTTTGGTAACTGATCAAATACAACCACTGTCTTACTGTAGACCAACAGGATTTGTACACATTCCACATTATAGCTAGTAGTAACAGTTAAAATGATTCATTTCTTTTGCTAAATTGTCCTGCTGGCAGGTTAGTCAAACCAGTGCGACTTGTGCTTTCTTTTGTCTCAATGTTTCTGAATGGATGTCAATGCACCACAAATTAATTTATATATGTATATAACTTTTACTTACAGTAGCTTACATTTTTATTTGTAATTTTGCACAGAATAGCTCTAGACAAATCTTCATGATAGCACCAACTTTGTATGATGGATTTATGATGCAAATTGTATTTTAATGTAATGTGGCCCCTTCCATTTGACTTAGCTTCTAAAATCCTAGTGCTTCATACACCCTCGGCTTTATTAAATCGTTATAACATAGCTGGCTGCATTCTACAGACCTGCTTTGCATTGGCCTTAAGTATTCATGCAATTTATATTGCCACTTAACGGAGTAGGCAAAATGACGTGAAAGCTTTTTTTTTGACGTGTAAGTTTATTGTTTTTATCCTCGGCACATTATTTGTTTTCCATTCAACCCTGAGAGGAGGCTGCATTGGTAAAGCTGGTAACTCCCATGCTATTGTCATTATATTCAAATACTAAAATTAAATGAAGGCAATTTCTTGGAAAATCTAATATTTAAAAAATGAGTCACTGATGTTATCACACCATAATGATCCTGCAGTTTAATGGATCCCAACGTGATGCATGAGTAATGTTCAGCAGAGTAACACAGGGATGGACGTATCATCTCTACTTATTCTGTTTGAATACATGCTTTTACTTATTAAACATATAGGGGACAAACATATGTTAAAAGAAAGGAAATAAATAAATGACCCATCCAAATATAGATGTGTCAATCACTAATATGTACACAAAACGGAGAGGAAAAAACTAAAACGCGTCACCCAATCAAGACCGAGTCCCGGCAGATTTTAGTTGACTCAGGGCATCCGAATCTGTCTCAAATGTGTCTCAAGTCAAAACTTGTGTTTTTCACTTCCATGGGCAATATGCAAACAACCATGCAAATCATTCCTGTAGGCCAAAAAGAACTGACTACAGATGTTTGTGTTTTTTCATAGTACACAACATACGGCACATTGTCCCATGTAGGGATGTAATGTATGAAAATGTAACCTGACGGTTACAGGGACCAAGATGATCCCAGTTTTTGGTATTATCACGGTTTTTAAAGTGTGTTCAATATGTTCAGAAAGCACTAGGCCTATACAAGCTGAAATAGTTTCAAAATGGATAACATATAGTATTTATTATAGTACAAAAATAAGCAATTGGCTTGTAAAAACTATTAAAAAGTGGCTGCAGAACCACCGGCTAGCTGAAGGGGGGCCGGTCAGAACCACACCCAGAGATGTCTGAAGATTTATTTATGAGTCCAACATGAAGTTAACTATGAAGTTACACATGTTATCATGCACATTAATAGGCATCTGACCTATTATGAACATTATTTACCCAAATTAAATGTTATAGCCACCAGCATATGAAAAGAAACAATACTAAGAATTACATTCCTTTCTTTGTAATAATAAACATAAATGTAACATATTCTCAGTAACACAAACTAAGAATAAGCCCCGTCTATTACAGCAAACATATCCATAACAGAGCAAAGTGTGTAATATACTTTTAATAGCTCAGCACGTGGCTCCACAGGCTAGTCTGTTTACCGGTGACTGCACGTCGCCAACAACCTTAACATCCAATAAGAAACACAGCAACAGCAATATTATCAAGGCAATAGTATATACATACCTCCAAATAAATATATCGTTACACGGGCTGAACGTCCACATCGTAGATAACGAGGCAATAAAACCCAGTTTAGCAAGCTACAGAAAAGTTTTAACTTAGGTTCTGGGCTACGTAGCCACATCACTTCAACAAGTCCTAACACGGAAAATTAAAAAGTCCATTGTCCAGCTGCTACTTTCTGTCCCCATCTCCTGTCTGAGCGTAGGGGCTTGGCAGCAGGTCAAAGCGATGACTCTCGTCACGGATTTGTCGATCATCTCAGGAGAGAGAGCAAGGGTTACTGTCATAACTATGGTGATGAATGTCCTGAGTGATGTCATGTCAATCAACAACATGATTCCATCTTCAAGAAAAGAAACACGCTGGATGCTACGCAGTGCGCCATCGCCGCAACTTCAGGAGCCTCGGATGAAGCTGGGAAGGATTAAAGACCCACCGTGGTAATCCACCGCGATAATAAGGAGATTTTATAGGAATTGTTACCGGCAACATTCCTACCGTGGTTTACCGTTACACCGGTAGGTAATCGTTACATCCCTAGTCACATGCATCCTGAATTCCTCCAAAAGTAGCTCTAACATGTTCACTGTGAAATATGTCCCCTAAGCCTTGTAGGCGTAATACCAGTCACACCTTCATTAAAGCTGTCCCCTCGTGATCAGATCACCTAATATAAGCTTTTCTTTAAAGGGTGACCACGTCGCACCCCATCGTCGAGCTGCCCAGTGGAAATCCGCCCACGTTCCACATCCTCCAGGTTATGAAGGGGAAAACTTGGCAATTGTGTGCCCAGAGACTGTGAGTTAGTACTGTTGCACTGCCGGATACCAATTACAATTCACTTACAATGGTGGTCCTGAGATTTTCTCATGATAAGCAACTTGTGTTGGCCGTAGTAAGAAAGCGCACTGCAAAGATCACAGACAAAGTCGAGTCTTTCCATCATCAATCACCACTGTCCTAGGAAGAGGTTCCTACCTCCGAAGAGAACCAGCTCTTTTTTTTTTAAATGTACTTTCCTTCTATATCCTTGCTGGACTCTTCTGAGCATCAGATCATATATAGTAACTTAGCTGTTCAGTCCCAGTGTGTGAACTGAGCTACGCTGCAGGAAACACAGTACACTGCAATGTGGAGCTGCAAAGATGCATCGATTAGTTGCCAACTATTAAATTAATAGCCAACTATTTTGATAATTGGTTTAAGTGATTGAAGGTACAAATTCTCGGATTCCAGCATCTTGAACATGAACATTTTGAGCTGTAGACAAAACAAGACATTTGAGGACATTATCTTTGGGAAGCATTGATCAACATTTTTCACCATTTTCCGACCTTTCCTAGACAAAACTAATCAATTAATCAAGAAAAATAATCAACAGCTTAAACAACAATGACAATAATTGTTATTTGCAGCCCCAGTACAATGACGTATATACAGTAGGCCTATATACAGTATATATATACACACCAGCAAATTACATTTTCATCAAAGTATACTACCAAACAGTAGGGCAGAGCTGTATTTGTTTCAAGTAAAAGCGTCAATAAACCACATAGCCTGGACTAATTAGGTTTCCCCACAATAGCACTAATATGGATCGTAGCTGGGCTAAGAGAGATGAATCAGTTAACATGGCGGGGTAGAGACGACATGAACATGAGCACCATGTGATAACCCAATGCACAACAAGCAGCAAGCACAACTCTGTTGTTAGAGACAATAAAACCAGAGGCTGTTCTATAGCAACGGTTAAAAAATAAATTAAAAAAATAAATCTGCACACACAGCAAAGCTACAGACGGAGGGTTCCTGCATGGTAATGATCTTACTCTAAGTGGCTAACTGAGTCATCTCAGCAAGCCCTGCCTTGACGACCACACACCTCCCACATCTCCCATCTCCCAGCGTCTGGGTGGGGCTAATCACTCTGTAGCTTCATCATCAACTGGATGACAGCGCCGGCTATAAAGATGCTATGCCTGGAAGGCGTGGCTGCTGCAGTAGCCTGCTGTAAACACACTGTGCTTGTTTTCCAGAGCTGAAAACAGAACATCACAACATAAGAATAATTATTTTTTTTTAAGCTTTTTTTTTCTAGAGAACGAAGGATGAAATTAATTCTGCCATCCTTTCAGTGCTACAGTACAGACAAGAATCCTGAGGGGATTTTCCTGGGTCACTGAGAGTTGCTGTATGCTGATTTGCTTCTAACTGATGACATGAAATGGCCGTCAGGTAGCCTGGCGGTGCTGTGTTGACCTGCACAATCCCCTTCCTCTGCCTCTAAGGCAGTGGAGGTCTGCCCTCTCCGATCCCAATGGCTGAACATTAGACGGTGCAGCGGCGTATGCACAAACGCCCGGGCAATTTAGTTTTCAGGTTTTCGACTATCAGTCTTCACTGCAGCTTCTGTTCCCCATGGAAAGCCCCATGTTCCATGTTATCAAAACATGCAACAACACAAAATCAAAGATATATGTTGTTGTCTTTTTTCTTCCCCTGTCATCTTGATTGTTGATGCATACGAGGGAAATGCCCTTTCATCTATCAGGGCAGGGCACTGCATCCTCCAATGTATAAATTTAATTCTCCAAGTAAATTAGGATTGATCACCACAGCTCTAGGCCACAATCAGCATCCATGATCTAATCAGGGCCCGGCCCTAGACAGAAAAGGATACTTCCATAAATAAAAACCATATGAGAGCCAGCAAGTGCCCATAACACTGGGTGGGAAATTTGATTACCCTCTCCCTCTCCACAGGTGTGCTTTTAGCCTCCTTCCTTCAAAGCGTGCCAGTGTGATATAATGCCACACTTTGTGCAACCTTGCTGTTGTTTTCCTGCACTAGGGTTTTACATCATACTTGCATCAGCGTATGTGAGCAGTGACTACTGGAGTCCCTGCTAAGCAGGCAATGCCCATGGAAGCCTGGCTGGCTGTGGACGATCCCGGTGAGACAGGATCTGTCAGGAGCTCCTCGGTCAGCGACACCCAGGGTAATAAATTACCCAGAATTAACACGTCATCCTGCACTCCACACAGCAGCCGCACTCCACTCACGCCACGCTGCTTAATGGATCTATTGGCCAAATGGATACAGGGGTGAACTGCTTTTAGAGCAGATATTATGGTTTGGTATATGCTAACAGCATAGGCAGAGAGAAACCGGCTTCTCCATTTGATTATGTTATTAATGTTAAATGTAGGTACGTTTTCACGCAGACCACTTTTCTTTAAGATAAGAGTTATTTGTTAACCTTATGCATTTTTAACACCTCATCTATATTTGAATAGTGGTGGTGTCCTGTGATCCGTGTGCAAACAGAAAGCACTGTAAAATGACAGCGTGTTCAGGAGCCACCCGCAGCGCTCCCCGTGTCACCTGTTGTGGAATTCCCCCGAGACGTGTCACTACGGCCATTAAAAGCCTACTCTCCTGTTGAGGCCTGTCACTGATAGCAGGGGATATTTAGTAGAAGGATTCAAAATGCCAATCGTGCAGCCTGTATCTCCTTGGCATCTTTGGCACCCCACCAGCACTGTGACATACTGACAGCGTGCCACAAAGCACCGGGCAATTTTTGACCAGTGCTCACTCATCACAAAAAGGTAAATACAGATAAGATCGAGGCTTACAGAATCTTATTTCTTTTTGGCTTAGCTAACATGTGTTGACTGTGGTGCAGGTTACAGACATGGTTAAAATTAACACTCATCATTTACTAACCCTAACCCTCATCAAATTATTCATAGTTAGGTTTTTTAAGTGGAAGAGATCCATGTCCAGTCAACAAAGGCTGCAGTGACATTATGTGCAGTTTAGAGTTTTTTTCTTGTTGATCCCTCTGAATTTAAGACATTTTAAAATGTCAATCCTAACTAAAAGCTATTCGCAGCATTGTTTATTAACGCATGTACTATATATAATTTGTCTTCTTTTAAACTCTTGGCGTTGGATGCTTGATGGGCTCGCCACTAGTAGTTATTTCATTCTCTTCCACGACCACTAACAAGCAAAGAAAACAGGCTCCACCCTCCTACAACCGTGATGGCTGCAGCTGATTGGACGAACTCTTCACCCGTTGGCTGTCTGCTCCCGAATCTTTAATCGGACCAACAAGGCGGCTCGTTTGGAAACTAGATTTTACAAAATTAGTTAGCTGAAAAGTGTTTTTTGAAAAAAATGTATGCAAGTAATAAGCTATCCATCTCCTGTACAGTCTTCATTTTAAATCGACAACAGTGAGTCTAAAAGACTTTTGTGATTTTTCAAAAGGCGGCATGTTGAGCTAGACACCCCTGATTTGCATAAAGTAGCCTAGGCCTCACCTTTATGCAAATGAGGACCAGGCAACTCAACACCTCATCTCTCGAAACTAGCCATGACACTACCAGAATGCATTGCACAGCTGCTTACATAGACGACAAATGGGAAGTGTGGAAATGGCGGTCTCAACTTCCAATGGAGTTTGATAATACCACTAGACAGATTTGGTAACAAAACTAGAAAATCAGGTATGAACTCAGGATGGGAAAGCAAATGGATATTATCAGATACTAACATGTGAAATGTGAACAACTGAATTAAAAGCCATGTCAGTTTCACACCACAGCGTTCCACCACATTTCTAACATAACTACACTTTTCTTAAATGATTCTTCAAAAAATAACCCCCTGCACACTGAAAAGTCACACTAATAGACCCTGATTAAGAGTAGACCCCAATACTGCTCCTAATTGCATCCACAAGATGAAAGCATTCCTGCAAGCAAACCTCTGCCTCGCTTGGAGGAAATCCAACCGTTGCTGAAAGAAGACTCAACTTAAGAAGGCCACATCTAATTTGGGAGGAGATAAGTGGGCAGGAACTGCCATTAAAATTTACTTTTTTGAAAGTGTAATAACTACAGGCTTGATGTACCCACTGAGCCGATTTCAAAATTGAAGTACTCAACGTTTGGAATTGCTATTAGAGCAGTGACCAAGTGGGCTTCAGACCAAGGTCGTGTTTCAAAAGACTAATACTGACGGATCCATTCTGAGTCCGATCCCATCGATGGAAAACCAAATACTTCCAATCAAACCAAGGATATGTCCATAAAATATAGTTTATGAATGATTTAAAAAAAAATCTGTTTATAAATATATGGGAGATATTGAATCATGTTTGATTATTTTAATTTAAAACTCAAATACTGTGATTTGGAAAAGCAAATATAGTGCAACCTGGGAATGAAGAAGATTGTGAGCGCTTTACAAATTGTCAATGAAGGAAAGAATTTTTTTTTTTACCAGAGGGTCCTTAAGGGAGTTGTAGGGGGTCCTCAGCCAAAAGAGGAATAATTCATTTTCAGTTACTCTATCCATAAGTGACACAATGACAGAATGTAAAATGTATTACAGTATGTTGGTCATTGGTTTCATAAATGACCTGCGATAAAACATCTAAAAGCAAAAAGCCTATCACATGGAGGGGGTCCCTGGTCTAATCTGTGTCGGTTTAGGGGTCCTTGACATGAACAAGTTTGGAAAGGACTGGTTTAGAGGACATTAACTTTATGTATCTTAACTGTTGGGAGAAAAGTGTCACATAGCACACAGATGATGAATAGCATATCTGTAGCAACATTTTCCCTGAGGACTGAAGATGGCGTGGAGCAACAAAGTTCAACAGAGGAAGGACCTACTCTCGTGTGTTCATTGTCTCCTTTTAAAGTGGGGTCAAGAAAGACCACATTGAGTCATGAACATGAAGCCTCACCAAAAAATAGCCCTCTTAACCCGGCATACCACGGAGCATCTCTCCAGCACAAAGACAAGCCTTTATCCCTGGCACTTAAGGTGCTCTCTCCTGAAACCTCTCATGAAGTGGACATGCTTAAAGTTTAATGGGAAAGCTCATTTAGAGTATAGAGAGGACCTGCTGGGAGATCCTAAACTCTAGCCATCGCTCCGGATCGGACACAGAGCTTTAGGGGGGGCATACATTACTGCACGAGACAGAAAGATCTGGAGGCAAAGGAAGACGTGAATAAAAAACTAAACAAATAACACTTAATGAGTCCAGTGTGATTGAACGCTGCAAGGCTAGGATGGCTAACACATAGGTTCCAGATGGCAGGCTGCTATTTCACTGTGCCCTGCTAATACTGCTGGATTTGATGCTGGTAACCTGAGTGTCCCTTGGGCCCCCCGGCTCCTCCACTGCACTGAAATCAGGGCCAAGCTTCCTCCGATGTAGCTCCGCAGGTTTACTCAACTTGGAAAGGACTGTTTGGATATGGTAGTGGAGGAGGGGTGTGTGTGTGTGTGTGTGTGTGTGTGTGTGTGTGTGTGTGTGTGTGTGTGTGTGTGGAGGTGGGGGTTGCGTAATAGTGCAGGAACAAAGCATGTTAACACCATCTCTGTGTTTAACAAGTTTGGAAACAAGCAGGGGTTTCCTTCAAATCCTCATCGGAGGGTGTTTAACCCTTCCCCTCCCCTCCCCTCCCCTCTCTTCACTTCTCTTCTCTGTTCTCCCTTTCCCTTCCTTGTGCTGTCTCGCGTGAAAGAGAAAGATATGGTACACGTCAATATCTCTCATTGCTAATTCCTCTTATGAAATTAGGAAGGAACCCACGGTTCGACGACGCCTTTGGAAAGCCACTCCATCCATGCAGTGTGTTTCAGCATTAACCTGAAAGTAGAATTGAGTGTCATGGCCACCACTGACTACTCCAGTAACATTAGTTTTGGCTGTTGTCCAGGTATAGGCTTGTCCTTTTATCCTACCTCTGGTGCTTCTGTAAAAGTTAACCAACCATTTACATCACACTCTAATTGACATTTAGAGTTTAAACCTTTTCCCCTTCCTAGAATTTAGTCTATAGCTGTATAAACTAGTAGAATATTATATATATCAAAGTCAGGTAATTATAAAGCAGCCCCCAACCTCTGTTTCATACCTGACTTCATACCTGATAATGAGCTAAATTGTTTTAAATTGCCAATTTTATAGGCAACCAGAATTAAAGAATTAAAACTACGCACGAAAATAGCCTCATTTATACAAGTTCTGTGGAAAAGGAAAAAACATTGGAGAGGAAATGTCATTTATCAAAGGCGGGATATTTTATTTGAAAGTGTATTTGGAACATGCAAATATGTATCTTCTTGATTATTTTTGTTATTCATGACTGTTTCAGCACTAACACCACTATACAACTTTGACTCCCTCTCTGGCCACCTTAATTAAGTTGAATAATGGTAATAATCTTTTATTGGGCCGACTCATTTGCTCTTTCACCTTCAACACAAGACAACAGAATGCAGATTACGCCACCAAAGCATATTTCACAAGTCCAGACTGATCCGTTCTTATCCAATGTTGAAATTACAACATGAACTCGGGCAGATCATCACCCACACATGTAGTTCAATAAAGGACACACAACACAACTACTCACCAAACGAGACAGATGCTTAAAGCATAAATCATTTGTAAAATAAGTGTGATATTAACGTAATGTTTTGTACTAATTCTGAAGTAGCCTATACTACATGTACAGTACTGTATACACAATACACTTGTTTGCTTGTGGATGCTTAGTTCAATACCACACATATTTAAATATACCGTTTTAAATATACATTTACATACATATAGATTTTTACATTTCTCTGAACATCTTTGCATATAAATTATTTGTTGCCTTTTTTTGCATTTAATGTAACCATACCCCCTTCTTAGGCCCACAAACTGCTAAACCAGACTCTGGTGATCCAGATTCATTTTCCAGGGCCATGTGGCACAACAAAAGGCCGATTTCAATGACTTTTTGGAGGAGCGAGCTATTTTATCAATGGTTGAAGCACTTTTGTTGGCCTATAATGAATATAATGCAATATTTTTTTTTCAATTAAGAAACAGAGCAATCTCTGTGAGATGACTGATTTGATAAGTGGGAGATTTTATAAGCTCCTGCTTATAAAAGCTACTTCCTTTATGAGCAGCAGCTTCTCTGAGAACAGACCAGACCAGACCTCGCTGGCAGAAACAGGCCTCATATCAATATCTACAACTTAAAGCTGAAGTGCGTAACGTTTTGATGTGAATCAACGTCCGTTACATTCAAGCCATTGACAAATGAGTTGCATCTTAATTAATTAAGACTAATTAAGACTATCAGCTCCACACAACTCTCTCCTCTTTTTGGGCCTGAGCTGCTTGGCAAACATTAACGATCAACTAAGTGATATGCTATGACTATTAATATACAAATTCATTAGTTGAGACCAGCCCTCACCAGTTCTACCCCAAACTGTTCCGATTTCTTTTTCTATAAGGAAGAAACCTGTATCATGTCATCGTGTCATTGTCCGCCGACAGTCCAAAAACCTACAGGTTAGGTTAACTGGCTACTCTAAACTGCTCGTAGGTGTGAATGTGTGCATCAGAGTTGGTTTGTCTCTATGTGTCTACCCTGTGATTGACGGGCTACCTGTCCTCCGAGGGGGGGTACCCACTCAGCCTCTCGCCCAATGTCAGCTGGGATTGGCTTCAGCCCCCAGCAAGGATGAGCGCTTCTAGACAACTGATGGATGGATGGAACAAAATGGTGAAAAATGTGGTGTTTCCCAAAGCCCTAGATGGTGTCCTCAAATGTCTTGTTTTGTCCAAATCTAAATATTCAGGAGAGAAGAAACTAGAACATATTCACATTCAACAAGCTGCAATCTGACAATTTTGAGTTTAATTATTTTTTGACTGATTAATTAATTATCAAAAAAGTTGGCGATTAATTTAATAGTTGAAAAAGAATCGATTCACAGATTAATTTCGCAGCTCTAGACCAGTCTCACTGGTGTTGAGTATAAATACATTAAATGTAGTTTACTTTGCCATGCACTTTGATTTTAGGAGAGTTAATGGTGCTTTCATACTCTAACTTTCATAGACATAAATTGTTTTTAACCCACAGCGCGACACAGAGTCCTTGAACTGATGTTAATAAATAAAAATAAATAACTAAAAGAGTAGTTATGAGCTTTTTAGCTGACAGCAATAAATAATCCCTGCTATGGGTCAAGCGGTGTACTATAGCACAGCAGTTTCCCTTACTATGATATTCTTCCAACTCAGCACAACAGCAGCCTTCCCAGTCCTGATCTAAATCACATAAGCTCCTCGGGCTCAAACTAAAGCATTTCAGGCCCCTACACACAGCTATGAAGGAGCTGGCCTTTTCATACCTTCTCCTGTCTCCCACTCCTTTCACTTTGCATATTTTATAAACACAGATATTAGCACCACATCTAAAACCCGGTCCCTAAGGTACATAGTGTTGTCAACAGCAAGCCTTTACTCGACATGGTCATGTCTCAGGACGTTCCACACCTTTAGTCTGTCCGAATCAGTTGCTGAGTTAGTAACTCAGAGATTTTCCCTCAGTTTGACACCTGGAAAAATACAAGCGTACCTAAATGCATCATTATAAATCACGCAAGAATGTCCACTCCTCTTATTGGTTGGATGTGTCTGGGGGCAGGGGGCAAGAAAGTAAATACAGGAAGAGGGTCCTGTGTTCTGGACTAGTGTGTATTCCTTGCATCTACGTGGTCAAAGCAGCTCATTTCATTCAAATGATCAGACATTGTTTCGCAAGAGACGTTACTGTGTCTTCTCTGGTCACTACTACAGGACAACAGGGACATTAGCTCAGAGAGCTGAGCTACCTGACTACAGGAGACATTAGCTCAGAGAGCTGAGCTACCTGACTAGGGGACACATTATCTCAGACTGCTAAACTACCTGACTACAGGAGACATTAGCTCAGACTGCTAAGCTACCTGACTAGGGGACACATTATCTCAGACTGCTAAGCTACCTGATTACAGGAGACATTAGCTCAGACTGGAGGATTGTGTATAGTTGGTGCGGTTCGAGTATGGATCACGTTCTCACCACAAATGAACCGCTCCAGAGTTGGATTGACACCGCACCGAGACCACCTCATCAAGCAGGTCTTGGTACGCTTGTTTGGTCCGCTTTTGGTGCGCACCAGAGTCCCATTGCTGCATTCTCACCTGCCCAAAGGAACCACACCAGCGGGGCAAACAACCTCTGGTTTTATTCAACCAAACTAAAGGAGGCAGGTTTAGTCCCATCTGGTCTTTATTGTTTCTGGACGTATGCCACATTTGTAAGTCTTCTGAAATACACAGACCTTAGGTTATTGCAAGATAGAAACTGACCATAAAGAACCAAGTAACTGCTTAACCCCAACACATAATACAATGATTCAAAGAGAACTTATGCATTCAAATACAATAGTATATGCGCAATGTCCTTGATTGAGAAAACTCATATCTATAAAATAGAGTCAGGTGATGGTTTAAACCATAACTATAAAACTATGTGGTAATATGATGCATCAAATGCATCACTGGTTGACCTTTATTACACCTGTTTTACATTTAAAGTGAAAAAACCTACTAGCAGGTGACTAAATTGAAATAACGGAATAATTCAATATGTGTAACATGTACCCACAAAATGATTACTGTGACAATTTTTTGGCTTGATGATCATTTGCATACTGTACATCAGAGCCATCACTATTGATTACCATCACTACTCAGATGAAAACTGAGAGAGTACTTTATTGGGGGGATAGCATGGGGGGGATTTCCCATGCTACCGGCCCGTTTGGCCCATGCACAATAACCAATACCTTTCATGTTTGCTTCATATCATTGCTACAATCCAAACAGAGCTAAACTAAAGTCAGGAAAACTGGAGGAATGCAGAATCCCTGTTTAAAAATGGGCCCAAAAAGCAAGAAAGCATTTCCACCAAGTCGTTGATTTTACACAACACTGCATTGAACAATGGGAAGCCGAGCAATAGAGACATGAAGCAGTGTGTGGGTGGCCGAGTGGGCAAGAGGAAAAGACAGAGATGTGCCAGAGCTCTTTCCCTCATGATTAATACAGCTTTTTTCATGTATTCAGAAAAATAAGGGACAAAACTGAGGCTGTTGATTTACTTTGGCCAATCTTAAACTGATCCAAAACAAGTAGTCATTTTAATGGACCCGCATAGACTACTGGCTAATGTTTAAACTCTACCTGCAATGTGGCATTTTGACAGCATATTTTCTCAAATCAGCTTCTATTGGACATGTGTTGGGAGCAGACAGCCCCTGAAGCCTGTTGTATCGCTCCAACCAGTAGCAGCTGAATATGGAGGGACTTCAACAATAGACTCACAATAAAAATGGTGCCACATGGCAATCATGGACATCAAGAGGCTTCAAAGAGTATCCACTATGTTACACTAGAGCACATGAATACCAGGCATCACCAGGTATTCAGCAGGTAAAATTGCTAGATCACCAAAACGTACATATATAAGCTGCACAAGGGCTTGGCAATACAATGTATTGATCATATTGATATTGTGATATGAGACTAGATATTGTCAGAGATTTTGGACGTTGTAATATGACATGAGTGTTGTCTTTTTCTGGTTTTAAAGGCTGCATCACAATAAAGCAATGTCATTTTACTGTTGATTATTTATCAAAAACCTCATTGTGTAAATATTTTGTAAAAGCACCAATTGTTAACACTACAATATCGCCGCAAAATGGATATCAATGTATTTGGTCAAAAATATTGTGATATTTGATTTTCTTAATATCACCCAGCCCTAAGCTGCACTGACGGATTTTGCAGGTTGGTGCATGTACAGGACAAAAGGCAGGAAGATGTGCATGTACAGGACAAAAGGCAGGAAGATGTGCATGTACAGTTTATCCATAAAGTGACATCAATAAAGTGCATAGCTCAGTCATATTTCCTGCTCTCCTGGTATGCCATCTCTTGCAGTGGGCTGGGGGTTCTTCTACTTTGCAGTGCCACTTAATGGTTACATGTATGTGTGCTCTACATAAGAATACGCTGTGCAGCTTTAAATGCTTCCAACTTGAAAAAGGGCTGGAAGGGCACTTGGGAGTCAATGGGTTTGAAGTGCATTGAACAACTGTTTTGATCTACACTGTTAATACATGCATGCTGTGGCAACCCCATTACTTATTCAACAGTGCACATGTACTACACATAAAACAACAGCAAAATACTTGAGCATGCAAGTAGGATATTTGAAAATGCAAGCTGGCTGTAAACCCAAGAATATGTTCTCTGATCCATGAATACAGTGCTTTATTGTGCAAAAGGTCACACGCCTATGCAGAGGACCGTCAAACGGTCTCTATGCTCAGTACCTTCCTGCAGCAGCGATGCTCAGCTTATTTGTGTTTTCTGCCCTAAAGGTTATTCAGTTAATCAAAGCATTCAAACTACTGTTACTGTAAATGTAGAACATTTTGAAACACCACTTTTCAAATAGAGATGACGTCAGATCAGAAGAGATATACTCAGGAGCTGATGTCCGCTTATGCTAAATGCTTCCATTGATAAAGAAATGTTTAAAAGGTGCCCTGCCACACGTATGTCATTCCGTTGGGGTAATGGCTGAAGTTCTACACACCCATGCTAAAGTTAATTAAAAAGAGGAATAACAAATCATCTTTTGGAAATTGATCTAAATATCTTTCTTTTTTTTTTAATTAGCAAAATTCAACATTTTAAGGACACAAATTGTCTTTGTGAATGAACAATGTATTGTAAATAAATTTTCTTCTCCAGGGGGCATAAGTATACACCCCCCTATGTTAAAATACAGGGGGCATAAGTATACACCCCCCTATGTTAAAATACAGGGGGCATAAGTATACACCCCCCTATGTTAAAATACAGGGGCATAAGTATACACCCTATGTTAAATTCCCATAGAGGCAGGAACATTTTTATTATTAAAGGCCAGTTATTTCATGGATCAGGATCCTATGAATCCTGATAACGTTCCCTTGGCCTTTGGAATTAAATTACCCCCCCCCCCCCCCCCCCCCCCCCCCCCCCCATCATCACATACCCTTCACCATACATAGAGATAGGCATGGTGTTATTTCAGTTAGCTTAATAGCTGGTTTGATTTGCATTGAGAGATGATCTTCTGGAAAGTTCCCCATGCTGATCTATGCATGATGTGACGATGTGGGGGGGCTAGTTTAATTCCAAAGGCCAAGGGAACGTTATCAGGATGCATAGTATCCTGATCCATGAAATAACTGGCCTTTAATAATAAAAATGTGCCTGCCTCTAATTTAACGTAGGTGGGTGTATACTTATTCCCCTGTATTTTAACATAGGGGGGTGTACACTAATACCCCTGTATTTTAACATAGGGGGGTGTATATTTATGCCCCCTGTATTTTAACATAGGGGGGTGTATACTTATGCCCCCTGTATTTTAACATAGCGGGGTGTATACTTATGCCCCCTGTATTTTAACATAGGGGGGTGTATACTTATGCCCCCTGTATTTTAACATAGGGGGGTGTATACTTATGCCCCCTGTATTTTAACACAGGGGGGTGTATACTTATACCCCTGTATTTTAACATAGGGGGGTGTATACTTATACCCCTGTATTTTAACATAGGGGGGTGTATACTTATGCCCCTGTATTTTAACATAGGGGGGTGTATACTTATGCCCCCTGTATTTTAACATAGGGGGGTATATACTTATGCCCCCTGTATTTTAAGGAAAATCTTTTATTTATTTACAATACATTTTTCACTCACAAAGAAAATTGGTGTCCTTAAAGGTTGGATTTTCCAAATAATTTTGAATTAAGGCATTAAGATCAATTTCCAAAATATTTTTTTTATTCCTCTTTTTATTCAACTTTAGCGTGGGGGTGTAAACTTTGTCAAGCCACTGTATATTTCATCTAGGTGTACATAAACATCCAAACAAAAGAGAGCATGGAACAGTTGATCCTAGCTTTATTCCAGAGGCAGGTAAGCAATCTGTCGCTCCATGCACTGTAACGCCTGGGTACTCAGGGAGATACAGCACACTGTCAAATCCTTTCAGCACGGACAACAGAAGGCAATGTCCGCACATCCCTCAAAACTTCATGTTTGTCATATGTATTTTCTCTTCACGTATCCTACTTCACTACGCTTTACACTTCACTTTTTTCTATTAACTGTCACTAAGTACTATAGCGCACAACATTCTTTGTAGAAATCCTGACGTGAAGGCTGTTGAGCATGTTACACTACCAAAAGCATTGTGTGTCTTCTGTGAAAGAGTTCAAATTGTAAATAAAAAGTAAATAATATGCCTGTCCTCTGAGCTTTCCCAAACTCTGCCATTTAGATAAATTCACTGAAGAAGAAAAAACACTGGTCGTCAGTAACTGTTTTTCTTCAATTTCACAAATAAAATAAGAAATGCTGCTTAAGACCCTTAGGCCTGTTTGAATTGCCTCCTGCTCCAGCTCTGTCATGTCTTTGTCAAGATGCTGAGGTACTGTACAACTTAGACACAAGCAGTTTCTAAGCTGCTGTTTCTGTTTCTCTTGCTCTCTCTTGCTATCTCTCTTCATCGCTGTTTTTACTCAGTTGCACGCATGCAATGTTAAAAAAAGTCAAAGTGAGTCTCTCACTTTGACGGTCAGCCTCAGCTGTTGCCTACTGTTCGCCCTGCATTGGCACCTTATTAAACCCGCATAAGACCTCGGCAGATTTAACAGTGGCTAATGATGTGCAACTGTCCTGTGTTCTCCCATTGGTTTGATATTGCACCCTTCAGTGCCACACTAACTTCTAAAAACTGCTCTGCATCCTCACAGCAGGGGGTGACCACACTGACGCACAACGCTCCTTCTTGGGAGAACGGCTCACGATGGGTTTCTGCCATCAACAAACCTCTGTGGACGTCATGGATTTGCGCAGCATGTTGAGCTACAACGTGTACGGACTTTATGGCTACTAGGTATATTTAGATTTCAGTAGATTTTTTGGATATTGTTTTTTTTTTATTGCTCCAACTTAATGTGCATTGAGTCTCTGATCTTAGTTTTTTTTTGTTACTGCTACATTCCCAGTACTTCATTTGGTCTAACAGATAGTAGCTTCTCTATTTTCTGATTCACCCCCTGCTATGTGAGCTATTACAAAGTGTTCTGTAAGTGTAAATGCTTAAAAATAAAAGCTCTTCAGTGGAGAACCACTAGAAAGCTTTTATTGTGAAGAGTTCGGACCCATTCGCATGCGGCCTGCGATTCTCCATAGCAAATGAATGGCTTCAGGTCGTTTCAAAGCCGTATCGGAGCTGATTTCAACTGCCAGTGGGAAGGCAGCATTATGGTAGTCTGGACTACGTTATCTCCATCACATCACCAGAGTAAGCAGTCTCTGTGTCTCTCAGCTGTGTCCGCATTGGGATCAGGGTTGCTCATTACCTGACACAGTACAGGAGCCCAGCATGATAAATAGCTGCCGTTAGAGAATCCACAACCTTCTCCAGAAAGTAGAGTAGATCCACTAGACAATGGGGGGGGGGGGGATCACACCTCCCGATACTATATCATCACGATACTTATGCCACGATACAATACTATTGTGATTTTAAACATATTGCAATATTCTGCGATTTATTGCAAATTATAACCTTTTTTCCAACTTCTACGTTTTCCCAGTTTCAAATGACGTCCCCAAAAGGAAACTTTGTCAACATCCGTTTCATCTAAAAATAAACGTTTCTCTTTTTCTTCATTTCACTTCAATTTAACTGCTGCAAAATGGGATTGTCAAGCAGACAAACTGACCAACACATATATAATTATAGATCCATACTTGGTGCCGGTGTATCGATATAGTATTGCCACTGAAAAAATTATTATGCTGTATTGATTTTTTCCCCCCACCCCTACTAGACAATAGATTTAACATTCAATGACCATAGTTCTCTTATTAACTGCTCTGCTACAGTTTGTGCGACCTAGGAATTGCGTTGATATTTTGCCCGGCATGCCCATTAAATATTATGGAAGAACATCTCCATCTTGACTCACTCTGTACAGAGAATATATGTGAGTATCGAACACTGGATTACATGTTGCTATTATGAACACGCAAGCCTTTCTTTTCAGAATAAAAGCAAGGGCTGGGATAGTTACATGGCACATTAGGAATCGTTCCCTACTGTTGATGTACAGTACACCTGTATAGAACATTAGGAACTACTTGCTTAGACAAGTGGTCGAGGTAATGTTCCCTGAGCTCTTAAATATCACAGCTGGACCTGCTGTGCATTTAGCTGTCATGAGTCACTCAGGTTTTTAACCATCCACTAAAGGACCATGGATAGTTGGTCTGGTCAAATTTAATCTAGCTTGATAATTGCTTATATTTATTTGCTGTACATATATATTGTATTACAGCATCTTAGCTGGCGATGCTTTAATGAAAAATTGCTTATTCCAAACCCAAGTCATACCCAACCACCTAGTTACAAAGAGCTACTTGGTAAGCAATGTTCTATTACATCCAAGTCACACTGACAAGTTGATTTCTGAATATGAATGCAATAAAAATAAGGGAGCCTAAAGATAATTTTGTGTTCTTAATATAATGAAAGTGTAAACAGATAGACTGCCTTTACCGAATGTAGCAACCGGATCTCAGGCTAAAGGGATTATTGAAAAAAGCTTTTAGAAGCGAAAAGATTTTTGTCAACTGATTAACACCCTCATCTTGAAATCTTAAATACACTGCTTGACATCAAAGCTGCTCAATTTTACACCTTACCACACAGGAATTATCACCTCACTGGTGTGAAAATTCCATTAATACAAATGCGTTTGGATACCATAAGCTGAGAGCAATAGGCTTTTGCATAATGTTTGCAATATTCAAAGACATGTCTGTAAATGCAACTGTTTAATCAGTGGATAAGAGCAACTAAATCATGGGCGGTAACACTGGGGCTGGAACTAACCAGGTTGTTATAGACCTTTAGAGACAATTTCACTGATTCATTTAATGTGGGATGAAAAGAATAATGAATGTAGAAAAAATGTACAGTTAACTGAGTGAAATATATCTTACAATGTCCTGCAGTTCGGTTTGGCTACGTTCAATTTGGATTCATAGGGTCGTCTGGCGGCTCACCTGGTTGTGCGTTGCGCCTCATGTACAGAGGCTCAGTCCTAGCTGCAGCGGCAGCAGGTTTGATTCCTACTCGCAGCCCTTTGCTGCATGTCATTCCCCCTCTCTCACTTTTCCTGTCTAAGGCTGTCCATTCAATAAAGGCCTAAAATGCCCCCCCAAAAAATAAATGAATTGCATTCCTTGGGGGAAACAAACATGGACATGGGCTCTGTCTAAAAGCAGCTCCACAGATATATAAATATAAATTAATAAATATATCAATTGAATATTGAGAATGTATCAAAACAGCCTAAGCCTAATGAACTGACACAGCAGTCCACCGGTAAATCAAAATGTAAGTAATTCATGAACGGCTTTGATAACGGATAACTGAGGTATGAGTGTTGTTTTTTTATATATAGACATGGCATATTACTATTTAGATGTTAATCTTAGGTAGTGATGTATTGAGGAACTCCATGTAGATTTATTTTTGTTTTTTGTAACATCAAAATTCTGCAGAAAAGCAAGGATAGAGGAGATGTCAGCGCATGCTAGAACCAAGCCAGTATCACTGCTTCGGTTGACATACACCGAAGCAACAGAAGACTAGAAGGCACAGAGAGAGCAGGACTCGGCCCAGGCCAACATGACTCAGACACCTTCACTCTGGCTTTAAAACCAAGCCCGCTATGGCGTCTTAAAGTCGGCCCAGATCGCCGGCGGCCCTGTAGGTCCCAGGAGTCTTCTTCTTCAGCCAGAAAAAGAAACAGGATATTGAGAAGAGCAAGAGACTGGCGTCATCAGAAAAAGAGCAAACATCGGCGATGCTTTGGACGCACACACCAAGTCCCGATTAGTTCACTGCGGGCCGCGGCAGTCTCTTTTTCTTTCTCTCTGCTTTCCGTCGGGTTGCTGGCGTGCCCCTTGTGGAGTAAAGCGTGCGTGCGTCCGCGCCACTCTCTGACCTGCACTCCAACAACCACGGCTGATAGACGGCCTTTTGTACACTTGTGCTTTTTGAAGTGTGACGGCCACCGTTGCTGTATTACGTAGTTGGAACTGCGTGGCGAGAGAGAGTTGATGGCAATATACGATCTCAACGCTAGATGGGAGAAGTTCCTTAATTTATGGTATTTAAGAGTATTCATGATAAGTATTTATCAGCAGAACCAGCAGTCAGGACCACTGTTAAACGTATTGCATAATGCACAATATGAGGGTGACGCTGAGTAACACTAGTATAAATATGACATGATAATCCAGCTCACAAACTGAAACTCATCAACTAAACATTGATCTGGGGTCCCGAGGCGCAGCTGCAAACATAACAGCCAAAATATACACCGCTACCTACGAAGCCACACGCAGCAAAAAAACAACAAATGTAATGGGTTCCTCCTTGGCCAGTGGTACACACTTCCAGCTAAATCCATAAAAATCACCCAACAAACAGACAAACAGAGCAGAAAACATAACCTCCTAGCAACTTCCTCTTTCTACTGAGCTTGAGGCCACCGATTTTCACACACTTTTAACCACACTATAGTACACATTTTGAGTTTGTGTTATTTTTTATATAACCATTACCATTTGAATTAAATAAAATGTTGAGTCATCATATGCCACTTAATGTATCCTGCAACACAATTTGAGGACATTGCAACAAAGCCAGAATCTTCCTGGTGGACTACGTCTTCTGATTACTGATGATTAGGGGTGTGACGAGACACCCAGCTCCTGAGACCAGACGGGACACGAGACTGGGTTCACGAGATCAAGACAAGACCTTAACACTATCTTACAGAAAACTTCAGTGAAGAAATAAGACCGGAAAAGTAGTCCAAACATCTTGCCAACTGGCTTCTCTCCTGTATAACTAACAGTTTCATGGGAACTTCTTCTATATACGGTGGAGAGACCAGCAAGGCCGCAACATAACTGAAGGTTTCTGACCAAATGTTTTCAATTCAAGTCAATTTTATTTATGTATACACAGAATATTTTTACAGATAGAGCAGGTCTAGACCACAATCTCTAATTTACTCATAGAGCAGGTCTAGACCAATCTGTAATTTACAGATAGAGCAGGTCTAGCCCACTCTATAATTTACGAGGACCCAACTGTTCTAGTAGTTCCCTCCAGAGCAGGCAACAGTTCAATAGTAGTGAGGAAAAACTCCTTTTAGAAAGAAACCTGGGACAGACCCAGGCTCTTGGTAGGTGGAGTCTGACGGGACGGTTGGGGTTGTACTTGAATTTGTCAATGTACAGTAGACAGAGAAAAATAAAGCTTATTTTATTAATGTTTCACATTGATGACGTTCTAAAGCACAAAGAAAATACCATCAAATACTTAACAGATGATATTTGTGAAGAAAGATGCTATTTTCTCCTCCTCTGCATTTTATTAATTGCAACACTAAACAACGAAGTCGGCTAATCTAGTATTCATTTATAACCTTTGTTTATCATTAAAAGTAAAGTAAGTATTAGGCTGCTGATGCCAAGAAAGAGAGAGGGAGAGACACGGTACTCTCTTACATTCTAACGCTGGCTTTTACAGGCAGTTTTTTTTTTTTCGATTTGCACTATTGTACCGATATCGCAAGACACTTTCTACCTCGACGAGATATCGTGGGGACGAGATCTTGTCACACCTCTACTGACAATGCATGTTACTAAGAGATAGCTTGCTGATGCGGACGCAAGCCAGTAACAACATCATTCAAAAGCAGCAAAGAAGAGTGAAAATGTGGCAGAAACTTGACCAAGTAAAGGTGAGAAACATGAATCAAGCCTTTCTACAACTTCAGATCTCAGCAGTTGCATTTAGTACCTTTATGGGATGGTGCAACGGTATCCTGATTTCTGACATTTTTCCTATTGTGGCAACAGATCTGGGCCTGAATGTGGCCCCGGTGTGTTCTGCTCACTGACACCAAACAATCACACTTACAGCCGCTGTGACATTTTCATAAATATCAATTCTATCCTTTGTATGACTGTCAATACTGCTCTCAAAGATAGTTTTGAATGCGTTGTTCTCTCACAGAAACAATACCTGCATGTACTGCAGAGCATGAAAGAAATACAAAGGGAGCAAACACTCTACATGTATTAGCATGCCAAAGCACTGTGTTGCTACTAAGTCTTGGTTGCATGCTAGAAGTGCATCTTGGCAGAGCAACGTCAGCAGCAGCCAAATCCTTCCATGTATAATCTCCATTGCATGGCATGTAGATAAACAGGCCAGTGTGAGATTCAAGTATTCTGATTGCAAGAAAAGTAAAAACCACATTAAACAGATTGCAGACGCTTTAGGTCAGACATGAGGTTACTTGTCATATTACTGAACATGTGGGAAATAAAAGGCCTCATCAAAGAGTAATCACATCATGTACTGTACTTTTGCAATTTATTTGAGAAATGAAATCCAGAGATTATTCCCAGTGGTGCTGCCAGGATGGCATGACGTTTTAATTTGCTCCAAAAATTCTCTTAACATGAACCAGCACAATTTCCATTTCTTTAGAGCCGTCTCCAAGCGCATTCAAAATTGATCAGTCAATTAATGTTTTGGCAACTTCTTCCAATCATGTATGTGACTGTATTTTGTTATGGTGGTCAGAAGAATAAATCAATCCATAACTAAACAGAGCTTAAAGTTCACCGGTGGAACTGTTTTCTGGGTCACAGTGTGTGAGGGAGAGGTCAGCAGACTCAGCTTCTGTTTTCAGTGATGCCATTTTATATTGGAAAAATGAGGCCTGTCACTAAATGTCATCTTCCCACCTCTTTGTCGTCTCATCACTCTTTTCATAACTTGTCACATTGAAGCCGAGTCTGTGACATGAGCAAACTGTTAGCTTCCTTCCAGGCAGGCCACTGTGTTTTATTAATATTTATAGAATAACAGCTAAAGGCCAGCCCCCCTGAGAGCTATCACTCCACTTTGCTGCCTAACACTTGCAAAATATATTGACAACTCCTTTTCAGCACCTCCCTCCCCCTGAAAACCTTCCTATGCAGGTTTCAAAAATGACAGTTTCCTGCAAAAACAAAGAAAAGACTTTCACTCCCATTTGATTTAATAACTTGCACAACTGGGGAAGCTGAAGTCAGTTTTCAATGCTGGGGTTGAAAATTCTTGTTACTAAATAGAAATAATGAGGCACAACCATGACATCACGCCATGGATGTCACCCTGGTGTTTGGTTGGATGAAACGAGCAGGCCCTGTTGGCAGCACTCTGATGTCTCAGGCACAGACAGCCACTTTGATCCAGTTTCAGGCAAAAGTTTGGCCTCGTACCTCTACAGTGCAGAAAAAAATCTTCTCATATCCCCTGTCTCTTGTCAAACCTAAAACACTTATAGTGCTGAACCTTGACGTGGAGTGACATGCACATGGACCTAATCAAAGGGAGGCCGTTCCCTTCCTGGTACGCTATCTGATTGCTTGGATAAGTGAGACACAGAATACAAACCGCAAAATTATTTCATCACTCTTTTGGCCAAATAAACGTTTCCAGAGGCATCGTCATGGCTACAGGCAGACTATAATATCCCATGATGCTGTGGTTACTGCAGTATGTTCACCAAGTGTACTAAGTGTTCAAATTAAGTTTTTAGCCTAGCTTAGGGCTGGGGAGCATATTGGTATTATATCGATATATGAGACTAGATATCGTCTTACATTTTGGATATCATAATATTGAAATGGTTTTAGAGGCTGCATTGCAGAAAAGCGATGTCATTTTCTAAACTCACCAGACTGTTCTAGCTGTTCTATGTTTGCATTTACCCACTTAGTTATTATATCCACGTTATTATTTATAAAAAAATCTAATTTTGTAAATATTTTGTGAAGGCAACAATTGTCAACCCTACAATATCAACTCTGGTGTATTTGGTCAAAAATATCGTGGTATTCAATTTGATACTTGAGATACATCTTATTTAATTATAAAAGATACAGTTTAAGAGCTTTTCACTAGTTTTCTTTGCAGTTAGGCTTGTTCACGTGTAGATTCCTTAAAATGTCTAAGATTACAGATACCAACAGGAAGCTGATGCCAACCGTATACGGTAAAAAAACTCTGATTTGAAAATGTCTTAAGAGGGCGTTTAATCAGTGAGGAGCAGGATGGGCTTTTTATATGTCCTGCATCTTCCCGTGAATGAAGCCATGATTTGTAATGTATCCTTTGAAAACATCTCTGGCCCAGCAATCACAGCTTTAACTTACAGCCACAAATTAGCATGAGATCTGACAAGAATTAAAGTACTGTGTTAAGTTATACCTCACAAATGGTCTGTACTCTGCCCCAGTCATGTCTGACATTGACAACACAGCAACATTTCACATTTCTACTTTGACAGGCTTGAAAGCCTAGAACCAAATACACGATAGTCACCAATGTGTTATGATCATATGAAAGTTGCATGTTGTGTGTCCATCTCATGTAACCACTGCCATAACCAGGAATGACCTCCAGATTAAATGTTGGCAGTTACATTACGATTGAAATAATCAAGATTTCTAACATGCCAGTTATCCATATCCAAACATTCCTGAGTTTCTTTTGTTAATCAAACACAGCTATGCATACAGCAAAGGATACAAAATATTAAAATAATATGAAGGAAGTCACGCACTTGGCCTTTTCACATCAGGGTAATAACAAGATCTGCCAAAATGTATACTTTGAACAGAAACCACAAATGCAATACCCCATTGTAAAACGTTTGCATATCCTTACAATATCAGTTTCTTCTTTAGAGCCACAGACCTCCAAACGTCATTTGCTTTTTAAACTACAAACTACAGAAGCAACTACTCCCTCAATTATGCAAAAAGAATCACAGCTTCTACGACAAAATCCAATGTTCCTGTGACGAGCTGACAGTTCTGCAGAAAATGAAGACATCCTGGCCGTTTATTAAACCCCCCCACTCACTGCTGCGATAGGGAAAATGCCACATTCACAACTCGTATCAGGAGAAGATCAGAAGATACTGTATCAACTTTTATGAGCTGCCAACACTACTCAAAATTCCTTATCCTGCTTTGGATATAAGTAGGCTTGCATTGCCAAGCATTCATTGCACAAAATGCAAAGTCCTGATAGTGTGGAGCCATGTTATCATATATTCTAACATTACACAGCCATCCTGACTGCAGCCTTACTGTATGTCGCTTTGTACTGTAACTGTAAACCACTAGGGTTTAATTACCTGCAAATTAACTGCAGTTTCACTATCTTGCATAAGATTATCCAGGTCATGATGAAATGCCACTAGGGAGGAGGTTCTGATGGGAGGACTCAAAGATGCAAAAAAATATATAAGATGCCACTTAATAAGTCTGATAGCTGCAAGGAATGTGATGCCTGTCAGCTACATCATCATAATGATAGGACCTTCAAAAACCTATTTTTTGTTGCTTTTTTCAAGTTGAACAACAGTTGAAATTCAGTCATGAAATTGCAAGCTTCTGTATCTGCTGTCCATAGCTGCGGCAGGCCACAGTATACACAAAACAACGGGAGTGGGGCAATTTGCTGCAGTGCGTTTAACTCTAGTGGTGTAAAACACATTGACCCGACAGTTGGGCAGAGTCCGTCTGTGAGCAGTAGTTGAGAGCACTTTGAAATGATCAGTCTCCATTTCTCTCCATCAGGGGACAGTCTTGTAATGCATGATGGGCAATCCAACATAAAGGGTTGTAACACTAGCAACGCCAATTCTGCCCTATTACAGCAAATTGTTTAAAGACATTTACTTTGACATTTAACGTTTGAAGAATTCTTTTTAGACTTTCTCTCCCACAGGTCTCCATTGTATTTGTACGTTTGTCAACCATTTCACTTGCATATTTGAGCAAAATCTGCCACACACCCCAAAATGTTTGTCATTTTCATTAGTCTTTAAGAAAATCCTCTTTTCAAGAAACCATGGCTTAAAATCACGGCAACAAATAATCATGAGATCTGGCAATAATTCAAGCACTGTGAAAAACCTTATAAATGGTCTTTAATATGAAAAGAGTACAATTTTAGTATGCCTCCCCTAGAAATTGACAGCACTAGTGTGATTATGATCTAGCTAACCATCATCAACATTTGACTTATGTATCTGCAGTGCATGTAAACTACTACTTCTGAGAATATGCCAAGAGAACAGCGTGCACCACTAAGTGCCCCTGGTCCTGTAAAATGGCCTTATGTTATTTGGCTATTAACAACCATGCAAGGCAACCATCAGTTCTAATGACCCTCCATCCCATTACTGATCCAGAACCATATTTAAAAGTAGGAACACAACACTGTCAGTTGAAGGCACTGTCATGCTTTCTACCTCCAAACCTCTCTAATGTACTAGTACAGTGCCCGTTGAAAATGTGCCTGCTTGGAACGGACTTCAGTCCTGCTTGGCCTGTGGTATTGCAGCTTGTAGAGTTCTTCAAAACCAAATATTAACCCAAAATTACTAACAGCAGGACCCCAAACCACTTAATATGAAACTCCACCCTATACCCTAACACTGACTGAAAATGTATTTCTACATCAGAGGAAGACATTGCACTACTACATTTACCTGACAGAGAACGTGCAGATTCAGAATTAAATCACAAAATATCCCAATTTAAATATGGAGCAATCAGACATTTGCCTCATGGACTCATGGCAGTGTGCTACCTTGGGCTGTCCTCGACTAAAGAAATTCTTAGTTGACTAACACATGATTTTGTTGACTAATCGATTAGTTGATTTAATTGCGCGCTTTGAGAGGTGGTTAAAACTAGAAAAGCACAATATAAATGTAGTTAATGAACCATCTGTAAAACTGAGTCTCTACACAATTAATCCTGCAAAAGCACAACTTTAAATCTTGTGTTCAGAAGAAATGTGCTTTGTATTTGTGCAGCCCTGATGAACGTAAAAGCGTTGTGAATTTCAAAGATGACTTTTTTAAAGACTGTGGAGAAGGTACTTATTTTTAATAAGATTTAACTCAGGGGTAATTCTAAAGGCTGGAGAACAACTAGCTTGTTAAGTGCATCCACAGCTTCTTTAACCACTGTTACAGCTACCTGGTCTAACCACTAGCATCTGAATCTGGTGCTTACCCCTTCTTTTCTGTCTTGTTTGGCTAATATTTCATGCATCTGAGGAAATGTCCTTCAGCCTTTATTATCACACACCCTGTTTGATTCTGAGCTTTTCCAGAGTACAAGTGTTGGTGATCTTAATGTGTCACCCACAGAAGCAGGGACGGGACCTACAAGGAGCAACAGCTGTTACCAATAAGGTTAGATTTCTTTAACAACATCTGTTTATGGTTTTGATTTATTCACCCTTCAAAATCAGGTGTTTGGTGAATAAACATTTTTGTCCAATACAACACAGGTCTGGCAACTGGTAAGAAACTTCACTTCAAAAATATATACAAAATTGTAAGGGCCATTTGCATTAATAATGTAAGACATGCAGGTTTAATACATGAATTGGGACTGTCTACAATGTCATTACTGTAGATGTGCTTTGACTACTACGCTACTCTGAGGATGATGTTTCTGCTCTGTGAAATATTCAAGTTTTATGGGGAGCATTGCGGATTTTAAGACAAACATGAACAGGATAATGCTCTACTGCACCAGCAGCCAACGTAAGGATAATGAGTACCACACCTGCAGATTGTCATTAGCCTCTGCAGCAATAAGAGTCATCTTTAAGATTGCTACATGAGTACTCTGAAATGTCGGACACAAAGGGGAGTCTGTTGCTGTGTGCCGGGAGGAGAAATACTACACTGTGTCTGGGGGCTCGAGTGTATAATTTCAACCCCAACCTCACTCCTCAAGTACTTTGTTTGATTGATTCTGACTTTCAGAGCACCAAACAGGTGTAAGATTCCAGTTCTTTGAAAAATGGATTACATAGGGTCAGAGAAAAAAAGGGACCACTGCAATTCTCCAGGAATAGAGAATGTGAAGACGTAAAACATCCACTCAAATCTATGTTTAACACTATTATTTCCTTTTTTTGAACATATTTTTTTTGGTTGTTCAATGCTATTCTTAAAGTGACTTATCCCATATCAAAATGCAAAACCAAAATCAGGTATTGAGTTTGTCTAAGTGTGAGATCAACCATTTCTTTGTTCTCTTCAAATTTCCCTTCATTAAATGAGACAAAATCCAACATTTCCAAGGGAATTTGATTTCTCTTTGTTTATTTGCCGTTTCCAGTGTTATAGCATCAATGCAGCAAAGAAACGCTTTTGATATATATTTATTTTGGCGATAACACCAAGGTGAAATCTTTAGTTATTTAAAAAGTCCTTAGCTTCTGTCTGTCACTTTAAATTGTGTGATTCCTCCTCTCACAAGGAGCTAAGGCACACAAAACGCACATACTGCGTCATACAAACAGAATTCTATTTTAAAACCCAGGTCAGGTCAACAATGGCCACAAAAATAACTTTACTTTTCCAATTTGAATGATGCAGCATATAGAGCACAAAGAAGAGAGTGTTGAAGATATAAATGTGAGGTTTGTGTATCTGAATGTGGAAACTGCACTAAGGAGGAAATTGCTACAATCAGTTGGTCACTTGGCAACATGAAAACACCACATGCTTTTGATTTCTGCAGTGTTCTCAACTTGTCACACAAAGTCTGGAGCTGTGCTGTCAAAAAAAAAAAAAAAAAGAGTGTGTCTGAGAGAGAGGGTGCAGGGGGTGCAGTGCACAGCTTTCATGTCCAATAAAGTAGTGTAACTGTAACAGCTACCCATTAGTTCTATGTGTGATGAATCACAAGACGACAGACTGCAGCTTCAACTAAACATAATGCTCCGGGCTAGAACATTCGCCCTCTCCTTGTGCTGCACTGAATGCTGCTACGTTGAAACAGCAGGTACTTAAGGATCACTGACTGGACAAAGTAACAGGAACACCCATAGTAAAGATCAAATATAGTAGTTTTTAATTTAAGGACACAGATAGCAATGTGATGTTAAGGTTTTATGTAATGCAAAGCAGGTAATGCTGCTTATCTTTTATTTACTGTATATCTAACATGACATTGTTTAGGTGGTCATGCTCTGCCAACTGAGCCACACAAACTGGAGTCGTCACCATCCACGGTATCTATTTCCCTCAAAAGCAGCCGTTCCCTCCCTGGATGACTGTACAGTTTTCACAACAATTATTACTTGAAATGCACAATATCCCCCTGGAAAACTCTAGTGGGACAGAGGCATTTCATTGTTTTCTCTCTGTCATTGTTCTGCCCCCGTACGCTGCCAACGTTAGTCCAAACACAACCATCGTTTATGGAATATAACAAGGTCCAACTGCCACTTACATGTCATCTCTCTTTTAGCAAACCGCCCTGTGGAGAATTAGCTGTGCGTTCAGTTCACAGTGAAAAAACACAACAAAGGGCGGAAAGACAAGCAACAGATTTTTCATTTGTGATCACAAAGGGAGGCTTCTTTCCCCTCTTATCATGCAGAGAACTAGAGCTGAGGCGGCTTCTCAGAGCTCATCAGCACCACAAAGACAACTGGGAGAATGCAGCCTTGTTCTACAAAGGTTAACCTCGGCAGGACCTAACAACTTCAGATTTTTCATTTGATGACTCTACCAAACACTTAGCCATAGAGGACAGGGGGCCCCTGGGTTCCCTTGGATTTAACCTCTAATACCTGAGGGCATGCAACCTGCTACGGCCAATGGCGGCACTTGTAGCTGTGGAACTGGAAAAAAAATGACCCACACGTACCAAAAGTAGTTGTTTAGTGATTCTGATGTCTGCATTATCTCCCGGGGAAAGTTGGACTACTTTAACAACCTGAAAATAACCCAGGATCATTTTTTATCAATTACAAATAAATCTTTAAATCATTCACGGCGGGAACTTACTTGACTGGCTTGTTTTGACACTAAGATATAAATCTTTTTTTAGTTAAGTTTCACTTATCCTTAATTATACTTTTTTTTTTTTTATCACTGGAGAAATCCTTCATTAATACATACCCGAGACCAGTGGTCTATATTGGTGTAATGTACTGTAGCGTAAAACTACTAGCAACATGAGGATTCCCACCTCACCCACTCAGAGGTGTGTGTGTTAGTTTGACAACTTGGCCAATCAGAGTGCAGTACTGGTTTAAGCTGTGTGTAGGGCCCCAACAATGACCCCCATGGGTCCTACTCACGCTTTAACTCGTCCAGACAAAAATGTCTGTGAACATTCACATGGGAAGGTTTCTTAAATTTATTTCATCCAACTTCATTGGTTTGATTGTGACCCCATGTGATGATGCCATTTTAAAGGATTTGCCTCATAAATTTAACAGACAAAATCATTAAAAAAAAAAAAATTAAATTAAAAAATTAATCAAATTATTGTAAATCTAAAATGTAATGTAGGATGACTTAAATAGTTTATTTGCTGTAGCGTTGGTAAAACCACAGTATGTATTGGAAAAGGGCCTGTTTGAGAATGGTATTATGTATTATTGTTATCATTTATTATATTAATATTATGCTGTAAAACTATCTGTGATGCAGTTTTCCCTGAGCCTTGCCAAGCATTCCTCCATTAAACCAGAGCAGCAGACACTACCCGACCCACTGGCTTGGACTGCTACACACTAGGAAGCAGAAACTAGGCTACTCCAAAGTTGAATATTGACTCACCTGTATAAAAAGGGAGTGGATGGAGAGGGGGGGGGGGGGCTACAGTCCAAACCCAAGCCATAACAAATCTCCATTTCCCTTGCTACGCCTTTAATTAAAAACAACAGTGTTTACAGCCATGCAACTGTGTGTGCACATGTCCAGTCTTCCTACAGCCGAGCACTTCACCATACCTCTAAATTCAGAAAGCAGTCCTCCCATCTCCATCCGTTATTTATGTACCTATGTCACATAATTTAGCGCGCGCTGCGGCCATTCCTATTCCTGAGCCTGCTTTGAAAGGCAACTGTGGACTTTTTGGATCCCTTACTAGCTATCAAATGCACACAGAGGGGTGTTAAGGCGGTCTACAAACCCTCTGAGCTGCTAAAAACCGAGGAGCAGGTAGGCTACCGTGCTGCGCCGTAAATCTCTCCCTGTCCGAGGATTGGAACAACGTGCCTGGAATGGAACAGTGTGTAAAAATAAAAAAAAAATTACATGTGAAAGGCAGCCCAAATATACAATGCGAATGTAAAAACACATAGGTATATACAAATGCCAAAAATACCCAAAGGAACTAGAAGCGTGTGTAGTGAAAGTGGCCGCGGCTCCGTCCTCCGTCCCCGCTCCGGTAACGGTGCTGCATGATGCTCGTGTGCAGCAGTCTGCAAAAATCTCCCTAAAATGAACCTTACCATTCTGAAGACACACCCGATGTAGCAGGCCAATCCCGGTGACAATTCACAAATATAGTCTGAGAAGCACCCAAAAAGCCCCTTTGCTTCTACTCGGTCTCCTTTCCGTTGTGGTAGTACCGGAGCAGCAGACGTGTATTTCCACTGAGCAGGCAGGGGAGAAATCCTCCTCCTCCTCCTCCTCCTCCTCCTCCTCCAAGGTGCTGCCGCTTACAGCGCTCTCACAGAGCCACGCATGGATGAGCCAGGCAGCCGTCCACCATGCCCGTTAGCACGCTTACACCTAACTGAACGCCGCGAACATCCTTCGGGAGAAATATGTGAAATAGTCCCCGGACACAGTGGGAGATGAGGTGCCACGCCGGCCGCTCTATGCTGGGGAATGACTGCGTGGTCCCTCACGATTTACAATTACGAGTTCAGAGCAGGGATGAGTGTGCGGCTGTGCGTGGTCGCCCCCTTCGGTCCTGAGCCATAGTCCCTCCAAATATCTGCCTGCTTCTGGTTTTCCTCTCCGTTTTTTCTCCTCGTTAAAATAATGCTTATTCCGGGGAGAATTACAAAGTGCATACGTTATTAACCTTCAACACATTAAGTATTCTGTATTCTTTCCCCATGGAAGGCCTTTCCATCTCGAAAATACACAAATGGGGGGACAAAAGCTTTGACTGCCTCCAAACATACTGAGAAGAGACCTGTCAAAATTGGGACTTAGTTTTGCAACCATTTAATACTTTTAACATAAAAGTACTTTTTTCGTTCTAAATTGTAATAGTTAAAACGGGACATGGAGTTGCATACTTTAGTAGTGTCATACCTGTGTGACAGGATCTGTAGGGTGTAGGGTGAAAACGCCTTTCTGTAATGGGTTTAATTGGGTTAACTGTCTAATGAAGAATTTACTCTAAAAAGACAAAATAAGCTTTTATTCTATCAAATCTACCAAATATGAAAAAAGGAGACACTGAGACATGATTAAACGTCACACAAAGTCCTCGTTTTGATGTGTTATTATTTTTGCTTTTATTTTTTTTGTTGAAATAATTACTCAGATTCTTTTTAGCTATTCTACATTTTTACCCAGTGTATGTATTTCTTTACCTGGCAGGGATGTGCTTTTATAATTCTTTTGTTTATTTAACTACTTAAATGTCAGAGGTTTTAAATGTCATGTTTGACCTGTTGGGGAATTCATGATGAACATGTGAAAATGAGCACTGACATCTCCTTACCATTAACTATGATGTATGAGCTACTTTCTACTCTAACCGGGAGGTTGTTGGTCAAATAGCCTGCACAAACATGTTTTAGCATCAACATATTAACAGGCTGCTTTATGTCTTAATAAATCTTAGAGTTTACAACTAAATACTTATTTTTTCCATTTGACAATATGCCCAAGTGTTTTCTGCGACCTCTGCTGAAACCTCTGCCACTACAGTTTGGTAGGTTAGCGAGGAAAAAGACCATCTGTCTCGTTCCATCTGACTACACTTTTGTCTGGCCAAGTTCTGATCCTAAATCCATTGCCATATTCTTATCTCCAATTCCTAGTTTTTTTCCTTGTGGGTTAAAAGACTGGTCAAGAGTTCCTGGCCCTGGAAGTGTGTTTGGTCACCCAGAGAACAAGAGGGGGGCCATGTGTGGCCTTTAATTCACTGCATTGTCTGCCAAAAGCTAATCTTGGCCAGGCTCAGAGTCTTACTGCTCAGGGGCTGTGAATGGATGAGTGAAAAGTTAAATATGCTTTCAAATGTAAAACTGAAGACTGGCCTGGTATTGTTGTGGTGTCATTGTGGGAGTGTGAGATTTGCCGTTGACCCAGGCAACAGGAGGAAAGGGGCCCGTTTCACTTTGAGAAGCTGCATTCACACTTATGTTTCCAGGCAGTAGGCTGTTATTCACTGCTTATGCACCGGTTTTCACGTGGCCCAATGTGCGAAAAGTAAAATGATGCAGGTTACACCATGTTACTTTAGGTCGGCTATACTCAGCCATCAAACCGGCCTGATGGAGTATTTTACATCTTATCTGAAAATAGGGCTGCAGCTAATGAGTAGTTTTTCTTGTTGATCATTCTCTCTTTTTTTCCTCTCTTAATCAATTTGTTTTAATGTCTTTAAAATTTCAGAAATTGGGGGAAAATATCAATGAGTGTTTCCAAGAGCTCAAAGGCATTCAACTTACTGTCATAGAGGAGTGAAGAAACTAAAAAACGTTTACATTTAACAAGCAAATTTTAAATTGTATTTCTGATCCAATAAAGATTATCAAAATACTTGGTGGTTAATTTATTAGTTGACAATGAATGAACTAATCGTTAAAGCTCTAGTGTAAATAACATATTTAAAGGCTGAGTAAAGCCGTTACCTGCATGATAGTGTTCATTCAGCCAACAACACACTCAATGTGTGTTTCCAATCAAAAACATTTGCTTTAAGCTTTTTACTAGCGAGTCAGAAGCAGAGTATGAGTTCCTGACAGTACCTAGGTAAGGACTACTAGCCAGTCAGAAGCAGAGTATGAGGGCCCTGACAGTACCTAGGTAAGGAC
>NC_048409.1:1148889-1149137 GCF_013103735.1 Etheostoma cragini | reverse complement strand
GCCAGTCAGAAGCAGAGTATGCAGCCCTGACAGTACCTAGGTAAGGACTACTAGCCAGTCAGAAGCAGAGTATGAGGGCGTGCCATGCTAGCAGCTAGGATGTGAACAGTGTTTTCTGTTGGAGATGGTAAGTCCATTTGGGGGGGGAGGACTTTGGGCTTTTTCACTCTGTAAACGAAAACATGCACAAAAAACAATATACAACACAATAGAGGAATGGGAAAAAAATGATGATACAAGCCTTCTGT
>NC_048409.1:1070478-1148879 GCF_013103735.1 Etheostoma cragini | reverse complement strand
CCCCCCCCCCCCAGCTTTGAATCAACTCATGTGGCCTTGACTTGAATGTAACAGACGTTCAATAATATAAAACAATTACTCACTAAAGCTTTAATTCAAAAACTCTAGACCCATCAATAACGCTTCTGTAATCATTATTCTCATTGTATCCATGACAACGTGTAAACAATGACTGTGTAGTGATGAACCTGCAGAGATTTATCACCTGAACTCCGCGGATCATACAGACTTTAAGCTCATTGTTTATCCGTACGGCTGCAACTTTACTGTTTTGTTTCACTCTCCATGCTCACATAGCGCCATTGTTTAACCGCAAAGGCAGACGTTAGAGAAATAGCTTTAAAAACCCACTGTACACTACCTGCTCAGCACCGTAAACGGCAGACAGACGCTAGAGCCTGGTTGGTGGACATAGAGAAGCTTTCAGCAGCTACAGAGACAGATATTTCCCTCCGGAGTTAACAGAGACCAAAGCTAAAAAAGGACTTAACTTCCAAGCTAGATGGCCAGAGATATGACTTCACATGAATGATAATGTTGCTTAAATCTTCTGGAAGTGTAAATAAGCAACAGTCTGCAGGCTGTTTGCCGTATCAACTTTAAAGGTGATGATATGTGTTGTGCTCTCCGTATGTTTTGGCTGCCTCTAAATGGCCTAAAGAAATATGATTAAGATTTAAAGCACATAAAATATCAATGATCTCTGAGGTGAAACTGGGCCACTGCAGCAGCAAAGAGTGATACAAAAAAGCACAGGAAATAGAAAATAAATAAAAATGATAGAATAAACCAATAATTTGAACGTAGACAGATAACAGTAAAAAACTTTGGCAGACGTAAAGCAATACTGCATTTAAGAAGTACTGGCAGAACATATCCACGGTAGGAACTAGAAGGCACTTAGAGAGTGCAAACCTCTGCCAACACTGAACATTCTTCCTGTCACTTCATTTTTAATTGATTTCTTGACCATACCCTTAAGATCTTAAATGAAGTCTGTAACTCCATTAGTTTCAATAGTGCAGTAGTTATGGCTAGAGAACAGACTGTCTACTGGAACTCGTACACCTGGACCCGAGGCTGGCAGTCACAACTACACAAACACCTGAGGAAGAGGCAGGACTGAGATGAATGAAATATGTATAATATCCTGAGAATATGGACCCGATGCTCAGTGAAATAAGCTTCAAACTTATACAACAGACAAGGACCTATACATCAACAAATGTTTTCATATCACAGCTGGACAGCTGTTCTCATCAGATATCCAGATGGAGAGACAGTACCTGTTCAGACAAGTGCCAGTTCCAGTATGTAAGGTGAAGGTGCATCGTGCTTTCAAATCACTGTTAGAATGGAACCTACTGTACACTGAATACGCACGGAGACCGTGTGCACAAGGCCTCTTTAAACTGTTACTGAAGCCCCAAATCCTCTCCCTTTGTCTGATAGTAATCAAATGTCAGATCAATGACATTCAAACTAGTCAGAATCATTCAATGTTTTATAAACAATATAAATGATGAACTGTTTAAAGCCATATCCTGTCCATAGCATTCCCACTGTTCATTATTAGTATATAGTACATTTCAGTTTCTTTGTGAATAACTTAGTGGCAATGAACTGGGAGATTTCACTCTGCAGCACTGTGTTCTTGTAATATCCAAAGAAAAAAAATCTGTTTGCTTTTGAATCAAGGCTTAGTGCTGTGACTCAAATTATATGCCCCATAAAACTCCTAATTATGGGATGCTTGGCTATGCTGTACCATAACTCGCTGTCTTTTTTTTCTTTTCCTTTACACTTTCCTAGTTCTTTGTTAATGAATTCCTCATTAGAAGACGTATGTGGGGTTCTTCAGTCCTGAGACGAGTAACGCTGTAACGAAAGGTGTTAGTACAGCAGCTTATCTGCCACAGCACAACATATTTTGGGAGATGAGAACAATTTATATTTTTCACTGGACTTAAAACTATATTGGAGTCTTTTTGGGGTATAAAATAGCTAAAAGATAACAGAATGAACACATCTCCAACATTTACCTCTTGTTACCAACCATCCAGCCACCAATATATCTGGTGTACACCTTAGCTTAAATTTCTATAAAAGGCTTATGCCCCATGTAAATGTGGGGATGGTTCTGTTAGAAGTTACAGGACTTAATGCTTCTTCAGCTCGATGAATAAACCCCCACATCATTTATAAAATATAGTCTCTCCTTGATGAGTCAGGTTCACTGCATCAGTGTCAAAACTGTGATGGCTGCCTCATGGTTTGTGAGCAGCAATGCTAATAACAGTGTAAGGCTAGCAATTTCCACAATATGCCGGTACTGCTACGGACAGATTTACATTTACATCTTCTCATTTAAGTCAGCAGTCATATTTGACATCATAAATGTAAGATGGTGCATGAATAATTACCTAAAATAAAATGTTGGGTTGAACACAACTGACTTTAATGTGAGTAAGAGAAGAAGAAAGAGCACACATTAAGATGATCAAATAGAACCGCGGCACACATCTGCACAGAAAATCCAATTTTGTAGTGCTTCCATGTAATAATTATTATATCAGAAAGGGATGCTTACAATAATAAATACATAAGCAGGCTGTTCCCAGCTATGTTACTCAGCTTTGAAACTAAAACCCAAATTGTTCAGAATGTTTTGTTCAAAAAGAAAACCCTGAGGTTATGAATTCATATTACTTATTGGTTCAATATCAGAGCCCAATAACAGATTTCTAAGAACTACTTTTATCTCATTTACACTGTGCTAAACAAACTTGAGGCAAGCAGTATGTGATGTGCTCACTGCAGTACAGCAACACCATGCCTGGGATAGGAACACCCTTACTGACTCTGAACCACTTTTCCAGCTCATTAGTCCTGATGTGGGAGCACATTTGGATCTAAAATGTTTGGTAAATTACTTTTAGAGTAATTTTTGGTTGTGATGAACTGCCCATTATTCTTCAGCTTTACTCCTAAATAGGCCACAGGAGAAACTGGTCCTGAGCAGAATTTATAAATCCAGACCCTGTTTAAGGTTTACATTTCATGTGGACCGGTTGCCTCGGAGATGGTTTAGAACCTTCTCAATTTTTCCTGTTGTCTCAGGATCCTTGTGTTGACAGCAAGTGGATACCATTTCCAATTATTTGTTTGTTTTCAGTTTTAGCATACCAGTTGAAGATGTTCTCCTCAAATTGCCAAACCACCCCCAGCTTCCATCAAAACTTTCTTGCATGGCAAACTTTCACTGCAGTTCTAGTGCCTGTCAATTGAAAGTATTCCCCTCAAACCGTAATAGGATCAGGGCTCTGGGCTGCTTCCACGTGATTGATGAAAGATTAAAAGGATTGTTGAGATTGAAGGCACATTTAGCTCCCTGCTGAGGTCCAATTTCATGTCCTTGTGCTGGCAGTAGGGCTGCCACCATGCAGATGAGGAGATCGCTGCAGTGAATGACGATAATGTGAAATGGTTGTGAGAAAGTTGTGGAGACATGGCAACAAGGACAAGCAGGCAATCATTTCTAAATCAGACTATTCTCGTAACTTACGAGAACTAGTGTCAGTAATGCTTATGGAGGTGAGGGAAAAATAAGACTTAGAAAAAGGAAAAGAAAAATGCAAAAGGAAGAACGCGGAGAAGGGCTTTTAAATGTGAAGTTCTGTGATAATAGTGTTGATTTCCACTGTTAGTGAACATGTCCTTGTTAAAGCCCTCAGGAAACAAATGACAGTTTTTGATTGAAGACAAATGGCCTTACATAAACCCAATTAACAACTTTTTCTTCTGGAAGCTGAAACAATTAAGAGCATTTCCATGTGCCCTAGCTTTGTCCGTCATGCATAAATACATTTAGGTTTGATTTATATTAGCGTAATCCAGTATATAAAGATCATAAAAAGCCTTTCAATTACAATCTTATATATATTCATTTAAGATTTGTCCATTAAAGACAAAGGTTGTAGAATTTAGCTTACAGAAATTTTCTTTCTTACATGCGAAACACATATAGTCAGATCTATTTTCCTGTAGAGTATTCATGTTAAGCTGAATAAGTAGGAATCCTGTAGAGTCATACTGCTAAATAAAGAATGACGTGGGGTAACTTACTATTTTCTCTAAGTAGCATGTTGTCAGTTGTGTTGTACGCAATCCTGCAATTACGTTGGCCTTAAGATAATTTTAGCACTAAGGCTTTTATTGACATTATAAAGCTGCAGAATATTGCACCGTGTGTCATTGTGGTCACATTGTGCTTTATGTGGCTGACTATTCGTCTGAAACAAAAACGCTAGGTGAGTTTTGCCCTTGCAATTCTGTCATCCCTGTGACCTGAGCCATTACTCTACGGAGGCATACGATTAGTGACGGCCAACAGAGATAACGACTGTGTGTCCGTCAAAATCAAGTTGCAGCTCAGCGCCCTGCCTGTGTTGTCTTAATAGGAGCTGAAGTGTGGTGTTGGGGTCTAAGGTCAGTTCACTGATTCAGCACTGCATTAAGTCAGTGCCTAAGCCAGCTCACCACTACTGACATGTATTAATATGTTGCCCTAAGCAGAAAATAGCTGTAGCATGTCACCAGAGACACCTTCAGAAGCAGGCTGTTAGAAAGTACAGCAGCTTATGCATTGATGCATACAAATATGCTGGATGCTATACAGACGAGATGAATTATAAAGTAGAAACCAACAAACTAAGAAGGGTCCTGGGGTCAGCTGTTTGCCCTCTTTTTGTATCCCTTTGAGATAAAAGAATGCTTTAAAATATGTACATTATTTGAGGAAAAATGTGATAGTTGCCAAGGAAAACCATCACCCTATTTTTATCTATCTGTGTCTTAATCACTCTGTTATCTATATACTATCCATAAACCAGAACACAACTAATTTTGAGGATGTATTATTTTTACTCCTGACATCTAAAAAGAGCCAAAGATTTGTGTTATGTTACTATTTTGAAGTAATCAATATAGGCAGGGTAGGAATTTGGCAAAATCAAAAACTGAATTAAATCACACAATTTGAAATGTGATTGTTCAATATGAATCATTGCATTAAAAAATGGAATCTGAATAGTAGAATTTGCAGCCCTTTGCTGCACGTCATTCCTCCTCTTTACGTCTCTATCTGACCGATAAAAATAAAGGCCTAAAATGCCCGAAAAACAATCTCACATAAACGTCATCATAAAATAGTGCAAGAATATTAAAAATGTTGTCATCTAATTTCTTTCCGTTGTAGAAGACTTAGATCCGTGTTGAGTCATCTGTGATTGATTGAGACAATTGAAGGAGACCATCTCCAAGCAGAGTGCTGCCTCATTCAGAGGTAAAGAAAAGGCCCTTGATGAGTTCATGGTGAATGATCTGAATATGAATGTAATCACTTATTTATTTATTTATTTTTTTGCTTAGATCCCACTCTAAAGACCACTCAAAGCCATCAGCTCTTATCAGCCAGTGAGCAGCGTCTGTGGTCTGACCTCACTGCACTGTCCCTCACAAAATGGCTGAGTTATGACGGGCATGCAGGGAGCTGAGCGGCTGGCTTGTAAATGAGTGTGGTCCCTAACAGAGTCCTCATGCGTGTCACGAACCACCCATCATTACTTTTACAGGGGTTGATTTGAGTCCCAGCCTAACATATGGGTTGTGATGCCTCAGTCCGTGGACATAGAAAGTATTATAAGAACAGATGTATTCCAAAAATACAGTACTGAAGCAAGTGTGTGCATATGTAAATAGGGAAGACATGACACTATACTAGACTGCATTTTAGAAAAAAAAGCAGCACAAAGCAATCTTAAAGTTGTATTGTTCTGAGAATGACAATCAGTTTTGTTTAGCTGGAAGGAAACTGTATTATTTGGATTGTTGTGACATATCCATATGCCATCATGGACAACATAGATTACAATGGCTATAATATGTCATAGTACTGCGTGAGCTTTAATGCTTTAATTACAACAAATGCACGGCTCTGAAGCTACACACTATGTCACATCGCCTGACACTTAATTGAATAAAGACACTATCTTCTAACTTAACATTCACATTTCCATCAGCAACTATCTTGATGTAAAATCAATACTTAATTTTAGTTAAAATACCAATGAATGGCTACATCTTATAACATTGCTGTGAGTACTCAGTAATTATTGTGAATGTGCATGTCTTGGTTGACAGTTGAACCACTATCTTCTATTCCTACATTCAAGTCTACTCACATTTAAGTTACATAAACACAACAGCACTGACTCCACCTTTGATAGTTATCCCCTAGGTGACAGTCTCCAAAGACACCAACTGCAAAATATAGTCCGATTGACAAACTTAAAGATACTGTAGTATAATTACAACCACGCAATTGCATTGAGTTATCCTCCTGCTAGAGTTAGCACCCAACAGGCTTAAACAGGGCAAGTTATAAACCCTGTTTTTATCTTCTAAACATATTCAAAATGTTGTTAAAAGTGCCCCCCCCATGTGATGAATTAGTACAACTTTTATGCCTTTCTGTCACATCTCCAGCAGTCAGATTCACTGTGTACACTCAGAAGGAATCACTGCACATGGAGGGGCACTTTTAATGACATACTAAATAAGTTTAGAGGCTAAAAACAAGTTTATAACTTGCCCTGTTGAAGCCTGTTGGGTTTTTATTCAAGCAGGAGGATAACTCGGTGTAGACAGCACCGATTGGTTAGTTTTTCTCTCTACTTACAGACCTGATTGGTTAGTTTTTCTATCTTCTGACGGACCTGATTGGTTAGTTTTTTATCTTCTGACAGACCTGTAGGTTAGTTTTTCTATCTTCTGACAGACCTTCACATTTACAGACAACAGAGCTACATGTTGGAATCGACAGGAATTGTCCTTTAAGCATCCATCTACAGTAGCTTAGATCTGACTAAGTCACTAGAGATGGGACGCTTAGCTCTAATCTAGTCTACTGTACTTGGTGGCTTATGTTGGAAAAACAAGGATAGGTTTACATTTAATTCTTGCCTTAAACCAGCACAAACATAGCCTAGCAGAGGCAGCCTAAATCTTGCAGGATCAGTTATTCTCATGGAGTATAAGCCTCGAAAACAAGCCGAGCTTGGCAGCCAAAGCCAGTCCAATCAGCGAGCTGGCTGGGTGTTTGTCTGATGATGATCACAATTACAAAACTCTTCAAACACATGACAAACTACTCCATCAAAAAGTATCCATAGCCCATTTCTCCGATTATTTCAGACACCAATTGCTATTTTAAGAAAAGAAGCCACAAAGTCTAGCATATCAACCATGTGTTTTCCAGTTTTGAAACCTGAATGACAACCCAGAGACAGCCCAGGCAGGCGCGGGTCTGATGCAGGACGCATTAGCACTTCTAAATCATCGTTCTGTTCCAGTTACCTGCAAAGGCATTTTAACGCACAGCCTTTGAGAATGCCCTCAAACCAAGCAGCAAAGTCTATTATCTTTGCCATCTTTAATGAGCTTCTTTTTATGTAATTAATTTAGTATTCGCCCAGATTTTAACATCAATATTGATACCAAAGTATGAATATTCATCAGTATGAGGAAGGCTTGAGTGGAATTTGAGCTTGCCCCATGTGTTCATGGTTAGCTTTCAGTCGAGTCATTATATAAATGGTTTGGCCAAGAGCCTGCCAAAGTGCCTCAAAGAGTGGGACCGTGGTTTTTACTGTGTGTGATTCTTTTCTTTTTTTTTAAACACAAAGTCACCAATACCAACCTGAACCTTAAGAGTCTGCATGTGTGCACTCTCAAAATTAGAATACCGGTCACCAGCAGATATAAATGGTTTTGTATATATTTTTTATAGCATGATGAACAGCCATTCTCACCTTATATATATATATCTTTCTATGTTTGAACTGTGTGGGGTCACTGCTAATTGTCATTCCCGTCAGTAATTACTTTAATTACAGCCAAAAGTAGCCATTAAGGAGCTCTGTCATCATGCTGAGCAGCTCATTATTGTCTTTTCAAAGGATTTTGACATTAGCAGATGATATAAAAGTTATAAGAATTCTGTTGATGTCTTAGTTTTGAAATGAAGATTGTTATTTCGAAGTAAAATCTGTTGTTTTGACTGGCACTGTTTTGTTTTGTTTTAAATTGAAAAAGAAGAAATTCTGACTTATCAACATGTCTGGAATCTTAAGTTAAATGTCTAATTAAATTGTCAAAAATGTATAAATAATACCACATTATAAAAGGAAACTGTGTGACTTAGATGGAGCATTTTAAAAATGTGTTTTTCTAATACAGATTGCTTTAAACGTCCATCTGTTTTATAGCTAGTCAAGGATCAGATTTCACTACGTTGTGATACTGGTTTCAATAGCTCTAAAGTGTTTTGCTGCCTTTATGTGAAAATTTAAATATTAAATTTGTAACTCAAAAAAAAAAAATCCCCATTAATACTGTAGTTTAACCTTAAATCTTACAGGGAAGGGGCTTTTCCTGTTAGCTTATTCCAGGATGCAGTGGGCAGATATAGTACTGTATGTACTATCCATTGCTCAGCCATTCTCACTACAACCCAGCATAATATAATTCTGTAATACAATACAGTGGCACAAATAAAATGCTCAGTCAGCAGACAGAGTTTGAATACATGTATAGTTATTTTAGACTGTTATATGCAGAGTATTTTATGGAAGATTACATGCATACTGTGAAAGACTGACTGTTCCCTCATTGCCTGCAGTTTACATAATATGGCCTTCTGTGCTTTTGTTTTACCTTTTACATTTAACCCCCAAAGCAAGGCGTGCTGCAGGAAACCAGTGCTAATATGTACTTCCAGAGAGGCTGCAAGATTGTCAAAAAGAGTTAACACTGTTCAATCTTCAACCAGTTTCCCTGCATCGAGTTTAAGTCCTTGAACAAGCAAAAGGTCCTAGTGCTGACAACTAGTCTGAGATTGGCAGAAACGACTTTTTTCATCGGCAAAGAACAGCATCTGCCATTATGTGAGTTTTGTACCAAATTAGCACCGATGCAGAAGAGCTCAATCCCACTCAGTATTGACCAGTGAAGACTGTGTTTCCGCCCACTCGCTTATTGTCTCCAGCAAAGATGGTGTGAGATGACCCGACATGTCATGAGACCCCATCCAGGGCAGATCCTGTGAGCTTCCTCAGAGAGCGCCGTGCCTGATAAATGAGTCTACGGTGACGAGCAGCTGATGGAGTGGCTAGCAAAGGTCATGATGCTTGGGGAAGCTCCATTCTGCTCTCTCATTTCAATTTGGACCAGCACCACCTTTTGCAAATGCTTGATAACCTCGGCCAAAGGTCAGCCAGGTGGAGCCAAAATCCATCATTTGGTTCAGACTATCTTTGCTATAAGCTACAGCTCAAATGCAGCTTGTTGGTTGGAGCGACATTGCTTTAAAAACAGAACGGAAGGCGCCTAACTTAGTGTGTCTGCCAAATGAGGTTGCATGCTGCTTGCACTTAGGTGTAGCTACTGACTAACAAGGTCCCACATGGTGGTTAGTAGCAGCAGATAGTGGAAGCATGCGGAGCATTTGTGTATTTTTCTTTCTTGATGAAAGATTACTTTTTCATTTTCATGCACCCATCAAGCTTTATCACCACTTCACACACACGAGCGTTCCAATTGACATCATAAAGCCTCAGTTTTCAAGGCCAAGATAGCTCTTCATCACTGAAGCAAATAGGATTTTTTTTCCATCTAGATGCACAAAGATATTTTGTCACTTTTACATATTTTGCTGTGGGGATATCCGCATATTGCTTCTAAGCTGTAAAACCTTGTATATGCTATATATTTTCCTCACTGTGTACAGTTTTTGTGAACATGTATGTTTGTAAGAAAGCCAGGGAGATGGAAAGAGAGATAGATACAGGGAGCGATGAGGTGAAAAGGAGAGGGGGAGTGCAATTTGTATGGCAGTCCAGACACCTTGCAGCACATATGGACACAGGGAACAATTGACCTGAACGCTGTCTGCACTCACCCATACTCACAACTGACGATGGCCTTGATAAAATCATCTTTCAAACGGTCATGTGGCAAGCTATGGCCCCGTGGCGAGTCTGCGCCGCAGCCTGGCTCCGTAGACGGAGGAGACAGGTGTGAATACTTTGAAAATAATGCCCTTTGCCATCTCCTGCAGTTAAAATTTGCATCACAGGGAACTGTTAAATGTCAGTGGTCAATCAATTCAAATAATCTTGGCTGCAGAATATAAAGCACAGCATATCCATGGTGTTGATAGAAAATGTAATGAAATGACCTCCTGTCCCCGAGAAAAAGAGTGAAAACTAATTTGTTTCAGTGAGTCAGTTTTAGGAAGGGAAAATGTGAGGGGCAATCCATCCATGGAAATTAAACATATCCCTGGGGTAACGTATCTAAATATGCAGGGGAAAAAAAAATCTTCTTTTTCTTTCATTGTTTTCTTGCGTTGCAAGTGGAACAACATGTAGTTAGGGAAGGCTGTTTCATTTTCATTTGTTTGCATTTGAAAATAAAATCCGACTTGGGGCGGGTCAACATTATTCACAGGATTTACAAAAGCACCATAAGCCATACATGATAACAGCACAGAGCTGTTGAACAAAGCCATTTTACAACGGGCTATTGAATTCTGCCCAAGTTCAGATCCTCAGGTCATTAGGGAGCCCAGCGTGTGGCTGGCTGTGCATTCCAAAGCTAGCTGGGTACGGTTGTTTGGCTCAGTTCTTTACTTCATTAATGCACATGAACTGCTCCCAGGCACCCTCGTCAATGCTAATGAGCATATTAGTTTGCTCCGGGCCAGCCACTGTCTTTTGATCAAGTTAATATTAATCGAAGATGCGGGGAACCAAAAGTGGGGGAGAGGAAGCTGTTGCATCTGTGGCTTCTTTAAGTCAAAAGGGTTAGCTTGTTAGCTTATGCTGTAGACTAGATAATTAAAACGCAGGCAGCTCAGGTGGGTTTTTTGTGATCCAAAGCAAGCTTTGGAGTAATTTCTCCTGCAAGTGAATTACACAAAATGTGCTTTTTCTTTATGCCCTTTGGTGAAAAAGCAGCACTCTGCTCTCTGTTTAATGGTGCCACAGTTCATTAGCATCTGATTTTGAGCTGAGCTTTTGCAGTCATATCCCAATGCATGACTGCACTACCTCCGATGTGTTGTATTTATGCCTTAAAGTGACACTCTACACAAAATGTATCTTTTGAGAAAAAACATGAACAACCGCACTCTAACATGCTGAAACATTTTGCATCGGCCTTCTTACGAGCTTGATAACCCTAGCCCTAACCTTGAGGATTAGGAGAACGAGTTTGGAAAATATTGTCCAAATGAATGGATGGTGGAGAAGTGGACTCTGCCGGGGGAATGGTCCCTTTTTCCATCAATGAAGACTTTCCAAGTCATTATTGAAATCCATTATATCCGATGTGAAATCCGACTGACAACAGCCTCCGTTATCTGTGAAGTACAGTACCAATATATATTTTTTAAATACATTTTTATTAAGTGTACAGGGAGTGTGTGTTTGATAAATCTTAGATGCAATATCACTTTAACATTGTGTTGTCGGTATGACAAACTGACAACAATCTTAAAAAAATATTCCTAATATTTCTATTATCTTTAAATAATTCTAAATGAAATATCTAAAACTGTTTTGTTTTAATACATAAAGTGTGACTGTAAATATGTTTTTGTGATAGAAACTGTTAAATATGGTATGGTGGCTTTATTCTTCTTTTCTTTGTATGTCTGTCTTTTTTTGTAGTTATATGTATTCTTACTGACACAAACTGATTACAGCTCCATTAAGAGCAAACCGTCCTTTTAGAGGGTGTGATACACACACTTCTTTACAATCCGCCCACACAGTGTGAGTCTCATGTTGCCATAGGTGGCACCCTGAACACTGAGTGCCAGAAAATGGCAAATCCATTTAAGCTAAATAAAAACACATCTCATTAATAAACTAAAAAATTTCTGATTACTCACATTGCACTTTCATTTTACACCCACTCACATTCAATTTTATGCACACAAGTGCCCCCCTACCCCACACATACTCATACACAACTGTGCTCATAGTGATAACCATGAAGCCAAACAAACTGTCGGCATCATACAGTACAAGCGAGTACATACGACATGCTTGGCTTATACAGATTTTTGACAATAGACCACCAGAATCTAAGGTTTATGTTAATGTGAAAACTATGCTTTTTTCTGTTATAATTTGTAACTAAAAAACAAAAGACTGTCTAGAAATTAAAAACTGTGTTTGTCTTTTTGGGCTTTGTAGCTCGGAGTGTGTTCCTCAAAAATTACAGCTTTAGCTTCCCGTTGAAACTGGTGAAATAAAGTGTTGTAATATTTTGTGAAGCAGCGTAGTTGCATTCGTGGCTTGCTTGTAAGTCTGATGGATAAGTGAGCACATGTAAAGCAAATAATAAGGATGGGCAGCGTCCACGCACATGAACATTCTTACATTCATTACTTCATGTGCCAAACACCAGCAGCAATCAACTCATGTCCAGAGAGTAAACAGTCCACAACACAAAAGGAGTTTGAGACAAAAGGAGCCGTGGGAGATGATAGATGGGGGTGAAGAAAGTGTATGAATCTGGCCAGGATCACAGGCATCCATCCCCACCTGTCAGATAGTGACTAATTTCCAAGTGGGAGCTGGGCACGGGCAAGCCGAGTGCCTCGGGTCAAAGGAGCCACTTGGGTTACAGCGAGGTCGTCTGTACTGGCTGGGAGATAATGGCTGGCAGCTTACATGACACACTATACACACTACCTTGTTACAGAGGCTACCACGGCAACGGAACCACACATCTGGTCACAGCAGCAGTCGTTACTGCTGGTAACACAGAATGGCCATTTGATGAGAAATGTGCAGTGCACTCCTGAAAGTGGTTCAAGTAACTCAGTATGGATCTGTAAAGGAGACCAGTATGGGAACAACGTTCCTGACAGAAACGTCTCGAAAGATGGCAAGTTGATAAACTGTAGAGTGTGTGTTGGCTCTAGGTTTGTGGAAGACTTATGAACACATATTTGGCGGGGGGTTAGGGGTCATCCTCTAGAAAATGTTCAATAGGTTTTTCAATTAAAGGCACACTGCCACACACATTTCAATCCTTTGTGGTAACGTCTGAAGTTCTACCATGGACTCTGTAACTTGGTTACCGTGGTTACCTTGTTTCAAGCCATTCTAGTGTGGTATAGAAAGCCTGCAGGAAGACTCAGCTCCATTTGGGCCAGTTCTCATTATTATTCAACCAGCTAAGCTCCTTGACCTTGATCGGCTACCAGCTAGCCAATGAGAACCTGGCTATCAGCATCGTTTACCCAGCTCATGAATATTAATGAGCTCAGGCAGCATGACGTCAGACTGACGAGCTGTTGTGATTGGTCTCATTTCTCCTCTTATTTCTTTTTAGTGGCTAGAGCTGACAGAGGAGGTAGCAGTTAGTCTTCACATTCACCACATAACACACACACACACACACACACGCACACGTATATGGACCTGACATATGCAAAAAAAATGCAAGTAAAATTTTTAAAAGGGTATGGCAAGGTACCTTAAAAAAGAAATGCAATTTCACATCATTTGGGGCCATTATTACAATGTCTGTGTCTAAAACGTTGGAAAAACTGGAACAGATGATAAATAAATAAGTTTTGTCTTGTAAAGTTCACAGCTCTATTCTCAGAAAATATTCAAGTTTTTTCTCGTAAATTCACGACTTTAAAGTGAATAATTTTTCATTGGATGTTCATTACGGACCTGTATCAGCAAACGCGAGTGTTTTTAATATTATTATTATTAATGCCTCTGCCCAGGTATTAATTTTTCATGATAAATGATTTACAGCAGGTAGATGGCGCTACTGAGCACACATTCTAACGGGTCACAGATGTTGGTGTACCAGCGGAAAAGCCTTTGTTAGTAAGTATACAGGTAAAATGTAGAGGGAGATTTCTTTATATAGGACTAATTTTATTTTATTTTAGAAGTTATCTATTAATAAATGCACCAACAACAACTGAAAGCTAAAAGGGAAAGTGAAAGACAACGGGCGAAACCCGAGTCACCGCTCAGTCGGGCTTCAACAGATGGAGATGAGTACGGATTGTAAATGGTTCAAAACAGACACCAAACTGAGCCTCAGATATGTGATATGTCTATTTCCTTCATAAAATAACTTTGCAGTGGTTGTAACGTCAGTCGCCTAGATTAAAGAATCGGTCGTTATCTGTGTTCACGTTCACTTCTCCCAGTGGAAACAGTGCAGGGCGGGCTGCTAGTCTCCTAAAGAGGCGTGGCCGTGGTGAAACCCTCGCAACACAGTTTGGGAGTCTCGGTTCAAAGCCGTCTCTGCCATGATCTTCTCCTCTGACAACCGCCTCCAGGGCGTGGATGATTATGTCATCCTCTCACACACGCGGTCTATCACGGCGTGGTGGAGGATTACAGCCGTTCCCAAGCTGTCTTTGGTCAACAGCATTCATTGGTCTTCAGGAAATTGTTTTGAAACATTTTCTGTTTCCTGAGAACATAAATGTCATGTGATATTGATGTAAGCATTAGAGCACCATTTGCAAAGAAGGTCACCAATTTCATTTAAGGTGTAAATTACTTCCCAATAATATAAGCTGCAAATACGAAAAATGTGTGAAAGCTGGAACGAATTAAAGTGCTGAAATAGTTGTCAGATTATAAGAGCTTGTGCCGGTTTTTAAAAGCTGATAAGTTGGATGAGGAATAGTGACCTCCACTAAATGACTGCAAAACTAAAGATACCATAATATCACCAGACATGGATGATATTTCCTTTTACAGTGATCCAAAATCCAGCGCTAATGGAAGAATGTGTCGTTGCTAGAACAACAGGAACAGACGTGGGGCATTGCTAGTGATAACACAAGAAAAGATACATTATTATTACACAGCCCAGTCTCACAGAATTCTGTGAAATAATCACAAAGTGTTACCAGTGCATTATGTGGTGTTGGCCTCCACGGAAAACAATGTCAAAGTAAAGTCAATGACAAGATGACGTAGTGTTAAGAGCGACAACAGTAGCAAGTAGTGTGAAAGCCTGGAAATCTGTGTTGGGAGGTTGGTCGGGGGGGTGGATGGCTCGAACAACACAGGACTTTCACCCAGGAGACCGGGGATCGTGGCCCGTGCGTCAAGATTCCTAAACCCAACCATCCCAACCCACTGTTGTCCCGCCCACCCATGACCTTTTCCTTAATTTAAGGAGCCGTGTTCATTTCACGGAGATCTTCCATGGGCCCATCACGGAATTTGTTGGCGATTCCGTGAAACTGCCACCGATTTTAAATTAAGGAGCCGTGTTCATTTCACAGTATTTGGTGAGATCAAGTTGGATAACAAGGTAAAAACAAGCACATTCACTGTAGAGGTTATCCCTTCTAGTAAAAAAAAAACCATAGCGGAACAAATACCTGTCCTTTTTGAAAAAGAGGAAAGGGGGAGCAATGATAAGGTCACACTCAGATGAGGAGCGTGGCTTTGCCTGTCGTGAGGTTACCACCTTCACAAGGAGAGTGCAGGGCTGTTTTAGACTCTGACAGAAAATACAACACCCTTTACACCAGTTTAATAAGCCCAGGAGGCCCGGAGAATCCGGGTGGTTCCCGCGGGCGGAAGCCAGGGGCTTGTCCTGTCAGAGGGGGTAGGCCCTGCTTCTTGTCCGCTGCCTGGGGAGGCGTGCGTAATGCAGAGAGCAGCTGAGAAAACATTTCACTGGAGACAGACAGTCCCAAACTGCTCTTTCCCAACAACTGGAATAATAAATGCTCTGACATAAGATTGCAACATTGGCAGCAGTTTTATGCAAGATATTTTGCAGCAAAGGGCTGCAGGGCAGAGTTGAACCTGCGGCCGCTGCATTGACGAGTAAACCTCTACATATGGGCACCTCCGCTACCAGGTGTGCCTCCCAGGCGCCCAGCGTCTCTTATTTTTTACTGAAATTGAAACTTTTGCTGTTTCTGTTTTTCTTTCTGCTATGGTTGCTATCACATGTCATTCTTGTTTTCATTCCTTAAATATTCAGGACAAGAAAAAACAAGCAGCCGTCAGAAAAGCAGGCACATCCCTGTGTCACGGTGTCATTTTTTACAGTTTGTATGTTACTTTAATGTTGTGATGCATAATTTTGGCAACCACGAGTTGCAAACTGAACATTACTCTGAAAACCAGAATTAGTCCCCTATGCTCATCTGGTTCTATGTAAATATCATAAACTGTATCAGTGTGAGTGCATGCTCTTTACTGCATTAATGAAACTAAGCTTTTTAAATAAACAATGTTAGAGGCTGCCTAGTATACATATCGTTCTACCACCCTGCATCCAAACTGACCACATCATCAGATCAGCAGCCAAAATGTTCCCAAGTATAAAGAAGAAAAAAACTGCAGTGTTGAAGTTGAGGTTTGATCAGGTACACTTTAGAAAAGACTAAATAACCACAACAAGGATCATAAGTGATGGCTAAATTAGTTGCAGAGCAACATGACCTTTGACATGTTTTAAGCATTATTTATAAGTTTTAAAATGTGCATATATTTGCAAAGACTGTGCATTGATGGAAAGCCACCGAAGAGCACTAAGGTGTTTGTTATCAGCCGATTGACCCAATTTGCTGGCGTAGCATCATGCCCAATTGCCTTTTTCTATATCATCCACCAGCTCGAATTTCTCCACAGGGATAAATAAAGTATCTCCAATCTATTTAGCTGCTATTTCCTTTAAATACAGCAAGCTCTCCAATCATATCAGTTGTCAGTGGACTATTTCTGCATCCACAAATTGAAAGACTACATTAGCCAGCTGGAAAAACAGACATGGTGTGCTGACTGATGGGCCAGAGGGAGACCGAATGAAAAACTGCCACAGAGTCCCTGGAGTCCAAAAATGACTCGCACATCGAGGTTCATCTTCATCAAGATGTTCTAAGTAAGTGCTACAAACCTTTTAACTCTCCCCTGATCAACGGTGATGACAAAATACTGCAGCGTGTACTTGTCTATGAAAATGATGGAATTAAGTGCTCTTTTTGTTAAGTGAATTACAAAATTCTCAAGAGAGTTAAAAAGGCAAACTAAATGTGAAAAAGACGGCACTAGTTTTTAATTATTTTTTTGCATAAGAGATAATTGGGAATACATTCAGTGCTCAATGTTCTTGCAGGTCAAGGAGAGTCCAGTGTTTATTAAACTGATCAAACAGACATGCACAGAGCAAAGGAGGAGAGATAAATATGAGAGAAGAGGCAAAATGCAATTAAGGGACAGAAAATGGATTTTTCAAGCTTTGTCTTAGTGATCATCTGTTTGCCCATATTTAAGAATTTCTATTTATACAATGTATTAAAGATCCAGGAGCAAAAGGGACATGCATCAAAAGCAAATGAAATCAAATTAGGATCATTTTGTCAAATGTGGTTGTTGAGACAGAAGTTTATCGAAAATGAAAGGTTAGTGAGGGTAAGGGTTAGATCAACGCTAACATGACAAGATTGGTGGTTACTGGTTCAGAGTGTCAAATCTATAGTTACCTATGACTTTAGTAAAACTACCATTACAAGCTGTGGTGTGTGCCTAGCTTTCCTTCTCTATATGACGCTCCATTCTTTCTTCCTGCACATTCTGCTGTCTTCATTTCAACAGCACAACAGAGGTCATTTGCATATTATTATGTATATCATTATCATTATTATTATTATTATGTGCTCATAATTGCGTGCATCGAAGGGTCATTTTGCTGTGATGTTACATCTGCCTACAGAGTATGATTTTATTAGGCCTGCACCCATTTACAGCCTAATCTTATGTAAAAATATTTTAATAGTATTGTGTTTGCAGTAGTTTAGGATAATCACTGGCAGTGTGGTTGTTTGTAGACACAAAAGTGATTTCAAAACCACAAATACGAGAAGGAAAGGGGGATGGAGAGAGATAGTGGGAGAAAGAGACATTAGGAGGGTGAGAGGTTTTAGGGAGATATTGACAGCGTTAGATGCTTGGACATAGATTGACCTTCCAGTCTTAAAGAGAAACAGAAGAGGTATTTTCAGTTGGTGCTGAAATTGCTTGAGTAAGGGCAGAGATAGGCCTTGCTTACATTTGAGGCCCCTCACCTCTACAACGTCATCCAACTCTGATAGACTCAGCGTCATTGTGTGAGACTCAAAAGCCAATGAAATAGCTCAATATTATACATAATTGAGAACTCTTCTCCCCCCAAAAAAACCTAAGCTATTTGTTCAAGCTAGCGTTATGACTCATATTTTGTTTATAGGAGCGGAGACCCCTGGTGGCCGTAGTAATTATGACGGGAGCAAAGCGGTGACAAAGTTCCATATTTCCTGCCACCGCTGGGCTAATTTATCAAATAATCTTGTCGGTTGTACTAGACGATAGGAATAAACAACCTATATCTTCTGTATGGTTTGGAGGAAAACAAGTAATTCTTAATATGTTAGACACATTTAAAATTACTGTATGGACATCAGTGTAAATATTTAGCATTCCTGTTACTTTCCAGTGGAAGTCATTTCCTAAATACTGCTCTGTTGTGCTCTCATTATTTTTGGGCAACTACATACTGTACATCTGAGATGTTGACATTTATTTGATAATTTCCAGTGGTTGTGTTAATACTAACCTCAAAGCCACTAAATAAACAAATCAATCAAATGAATGCCATACAGTATATGCTCAATTATAATGTAGTCGAGACAGTCCTACTTCTTAATTCAGACAGTGCTGCCTTGAGCATATCGTGTTTTGCATGACTAGTCAGGGTTATGTATTGTCTGTGTCCACAGGCAGGTGATTTTTAAGCATTGTGTTTAGATTAAATTTACTGAGAAAATCATCCGAGTTCATATTACATATGTAATCTTTGCTGACACTGTCGTGAGATTAATCTGCAAGTAATTGCATATTCTAAATGTATGCACACGTTACCGTCTGTTCGAGCCGGCTGGCTGTCTGTCACATGGAAGATGGGCTTCCTCCTGCCACAGAAGGTTAAAACCTGTCAAGATTTGGGCCAGGCCAACTGTCCCACATTCTGGACCCAGACCGGGCCAATGAGCTGTCCTTGTTTTGTCTGTTCTAATGTCACTGTAGCTTTCAGGAGAGTAAAGCTGTGGCTATCTTGAAATAAATTTGACTGGGCCACCTTGACAAAAAAATCCTCTACAGTTTGTCTATTACTGGTTAAAAAACGTTGTAACTAGAAGGAGGTTTTGTTTAAACTATCAAGCTACAACATTTTTTTGATAATTTTCATACTATGAAATGTAAAGATTAAATTTGATAATCATCTAGTATGAAAGGTTTCTGTAAAACAAAATATTACTGGATACGGCTGCACTTTTTGCACATGGTTATTGCGTTGACACTCTCCACCTCAAACTGGGAAGCTACTGCGATGAAGCGGCGCGCCGCTGGCGTGAGTGTGAAAGACGGATCAGGGTAGTAGTATTAATAGGCGCATCTCTTCGCCAGGGGAGACCTGCTGACCTTGGTCTTATCTCTGTGACCTCATGCATGATTGATAAATAAAAATGAAACTCAAGAGGTCTTCCCAAGCTGAGGTATCTAATCTCATTATGAGCCGGTTCTTTTGGCAAAATGAGACCAGACCTGGCTCGTTTTGACTGGCAAGGCAAATTTCATTTTGCAGCACTTGTCCTGCTTACACACTGTCAGACTGGGACTGGAGATACAAAACAATATTTCTTCTCTACACCTCAAAGACAATTGGATTCACTGATGGGTCAATAAATATCCCATCTCCCTAGTAATAAAACGCATGTATTAGCTAACGGTTCGCCCTGTCCTCCATGTGCATTGCAAAGTAAAAAATAGACTTCAAGTGGGAATTTTAACATGCATCAACACTTTGCCTTGAGCAATTTGTTTACAGCTTGCCTCATGAATTATTAAAAACAGAAAATACAGTGTTTACCTTTGATATGACAAGGCCCTCTACAGCTACAATTCTGCATTCAATGTTGTCAACATAAGTGGCATAGATGCGCCACCATAGAAATGGGGTTTCAGCCATATGTGCTCTAGTATTTGGATGCCATTTACCCAGTGCTGCAGAACACAAACAACTGAGGACTCTAATGTAACTGACTGGGTATATAATATTGTTTTTTTATAGCTTTACATGAAAAACCGCCACTGCAGCAAATTTAGTCTCAGTCATTATATGTAGGCACAACATGTAAGACTGTAATAGCTGTGTAACAATGCTCTTTCTTCCATAACGGGAATATTGGTATGAACTGTTAATCAATAATTCTCCGAGCCAATGAGGCTGTCTGAAAATGTTTCATAGATTCTCATATTCCTTTCACAATCTAAGTCAGATCGCTGATAACTTCAAGATGAATTACTCTGCAACAGTGTATATGGCTATTAGCAGTCCATTCATGTGACCTACCAGAGGTTTTACCGGGCAGAGTGAAACATAAAACCAGAGGAATGGTTTTCATGTCTCTGCCTATGGTCTCCCTGTGAGCAATGATTACCAATGTAATTACCTCCACGAACATATCTACTAACACAAAACCATGTGCAGTACAATATCCCACAATATTATACTGAGGTAGACTTTTTGCTAGGACTGTCGATGACCCAAACTGCCCAACGTTTCTCTTCAGACTAAATGCAAAATAGTAGTTCTCTCACGTGCTGTGTGCACGATACTAGCAGTTTATTCAGCCTCAATATCATTTACTTTTGTTACAGCATATATGAAATGGCATTTTAACTTTGATTGGACTAAATAATCACACTGAGACACCCACAAGTTCTCCAAGTAAACTGGTTTAAATGATATTAGGACCTAATCTGACCAAAAGGACAATGTGGTTTTTATGGGGAATGGGAAAGAGATCATTCTCAATTCAATGAATGTTTTCGACTGGTGTTTACAGAAGGAAAGGCACATGACCATAGAGAGTGCAGACAAATCCATCCTGCGTGTATAAAGCTACAGGAACTGGAATCAGCCACAAGAAAGTCTCTCACTTCACAGGTTTACAAGCTTGCAAAATTCTTATGTAATTGCAGCCAGTGATGTCATGCACAGGATCTGATATCACAGCAGAGTTTTGGTGTCTTTTGTTATCCAAACAACACATTTGATCCAAATCTGAGCTGAACTGTGCCCAGCTAAGGGAACTGCATTCTGTTCTTGCTGCCGGAGGACCAGAGGGAAACATTTATGTGAGTCCTATCTTGCTCACTATAGTCACACACACGCACACTACAGTCACTCATAATTTAATTTCCTCCTTTAGGATTTGCTTGTTTTGGGTTGTTTTTATAACGTGTTCTGTTAGTCATTAGGATTCAGTCCAATGCGAACCATTTACATTTTGCTGTTTGTTTTTCACCCCGGTGCTTATCTCATTTTGAGCCCCTTATCTCACACGCACAAATTAGCAATTTGCCTTTCTCCTGTGATCTTTCAAAATATGTTGTATTATTGTCTTACTGTTGTTGTTGTATAAATTAATCTATTATAAAACTGATAGTACACTAGGGAGCGCTTGCTGCTCTGATGCCCCTGTTGCTGTTGATACCCACACCTCGTTAAGGCCCTGACACCAAGCCAGCGGACAAGAACTAGTGAGGACGAAGGCCGACTGTGGCGTCGCCCCATGTCGCCCTTGTCTTGGCCAAAAACAAGCACGGGAACACACCGCTAGGGGTGGACTATTCAGAAAATGTCAAGATTCAACATCAATTTTTAGGTTCACGGTTCAATAGTACAATCAATTTTTGATTCAAAAACGATTCTCAATTTAAAAAAATGATTCACAGTATGTAAATGGGGCTACTTTTATATATTTTATATATATATATATATATATATATACACACACGGCATTACAAAACAAAACAAAAATAATTTCAATTTTGGGAATTCTATAAATTGATTTTGAATCGTTAGAGCTTGAATCGATTCATGAAGGTGAATTTTATTTTTTGCACACCCCCACACACGGCAGAGACTGCAGCCAACGGCCAATTACAACGCATGTTCTGCGCATGCACGCACAGGAATAACTCTCCATACCATTGTCTGTTCAGCACACGCTACTATTGGTTATTTTATTTGAGAAATACTTCTGCATTGTCTTTGCTAGAAACCTGCAGAAAGTGTGAGAGCCAACCCTTCTGTCACTGAAGAAGTTAGTCAAATGCAGTTACTGAATTCATTGAAACATTTAATGGAGAAGAGTAGTAAAGTAAAAGTAGCCACATAAGGTCATGAGATAACAAAAGGAATAAATAAAATGTCTGTATTTAAGGAAAACAATCTTTTTTTTCTCTTCCCTTGCATCTCCTTGTAACAGATGTTAGGAGTGAGGTGGACAGCATGGCAGGAAATGGTTCAGCAGCACTGGCGTGGATATGATGGATGATCAGAACATCCCCTCCATACTTGTGGCTATGACCTTGTTGGTACAAATGTTACATGTTGGCTTATCCTGACCCGTCACAGATAAAGAGGCCGAACTCATCAATGTATCCTCCCCATCAGTCAGCCTTTTTTCCACTAGAACATCAACAACAGAGGATCCAGTCAGTTGAAGGACGTTCCAGGATCCAAAAATATAAAAAGATGTGTGTCTAAAAATAAAATATCCCTGTGGTACCAACTGAACAGTGCCTGGATTTAGAGGCACAGTATTCCATATGCAAGTATAAGTGCAATTCAGTTCACTATTTTGAGTGTCAGTAATAATAATGTAGTCATAGTTGCAATAATGGAACAATAACTTCCCAATCGAACAACCTAGTTCTTCATTGGCTTCATAATTCAAAGGTTCCCTAAAACAGTCACTGAACTGTTAAATTGAAATAATATTTATTCATGAGCTATGAACAGCAGGTTATCCATGCAGATGCCATGGGAGAGTAAGTATGTGACCCTGACACGGGGAAAAAAGATAATATCCTGTAATGGTGGCAGAGTCGTAATAAGTGCAATTATGTGCACTATGATGGTGACGGTCATAGATTTTATAGTGTTATTAAAGAAAAAATTCATACAAAAGATATAAAACAATCTGCTAGATCTATGTAAAATAATATTTAGAATGGAATACACAAGCACACAAGCACTGATCCCTATTCATAATGAATTAATATTTCATGTGTTGAAATAGTAATGTATCATACTTTTAATCTTTTTGCAGATATTACATAGTGGGCATCCTTGCATGTGTTGCATTCATGGTGTGCATGCACTACAAAGTTGTTTTTTTAATTACTCTGATTTCTGTTTAGTTTTACGCAGAACACTGTAGATAAATTGTAGGAAGTTTACATTAATGTAACTTTTACAGCATACTGTCAACACTTAAATATTGTGTTTTTAAGCAACAGGGGTCCCGATGGGAGTGAATAAAACTAGGGATGCTAATTTAGATTTAGTTTAAAGAGTTGCACCAGACCTTAAAATGCAACTTTAATGTTTTAATAATATTGTTTTTCCCCGTGTAACAGATAGTATTAATCGGTCAAAATCCTAACGGTTGGTTAAGGGTTAATGGTTAATTATTGTCATCCAATCTAAACTGTGGTGTCAGGTGTAATTGGGACTGAAGTTTTGATGAAAACAGTTAATGACCGAGAATGTGTCTCATTGGTGCTACTCAAAGTACACTTCTGCATTTAATTGAATAGCATGATAGTACTGGACTACAGGACCGCCACACTTCATATATACTGTAACACAAGTGTATTACAAGATTTATGCTTGGGAGGTACATTCAAATCATTCTACGATTATACATTCAACATTCAATCACCATGTACATTCAGGCAGCGCGACATATTCCAGTTTGCATCTGTGAACAAGATGTACTGACTGTCCAGTGGTTCACTGGATCAGCATATCATGATGTAGTTATAGTCAACAGAAAGTGACACAAGGAATTAATTACAAGCATTGCAGAGCATGGACACAATACTTGGATCTGAAAAGTGGCCAAATGTGGGAGGACTGAAATCCCACAGGGTGGCCGATGATGTGACAGATTGTGCACACAACACTTTGGTAAAAATACCCAAGCAGGTTCTGTAGTCTGAGACAGAAACGGCCCCGCGTTTGACTTTTGAATTCTTTAGAGATTGAACAACAAATGTAATTTAATGCAATAATAAAAACTTTAGTTAAACCATAACATTTGTGAAAGGAAATTATTCTCAACGAGGGCCCAACTGTCCTCATGGACTGAATCACGAAATTTAGAATTTAAAAAAAAGCTGTAAGACAATTTCCATAGGGCCCTACATTAAGTCAGTGCTAAAAGCTAACTGGCGATTACGTCTAAGTTTCAAATAGAGCCGTGCAACTGTAACTGTAGATAAAAAAAAAAAAAATCCCAGTGGCTTAGGCCTGGTGGGGGTTAACTGGGGTCTGGTGGGCCACCATGCTTGCAATACTCTGAAGGGAACACTGATTTCATAGAATCCATCTAGGAATTTGGAGAAGGGCATCATTACAACCAAAGGGGGAACTGGAATTTACACTGAAAGGTAGGTCCATTCACCGTTTACAGTTCCAACCAATTGTATCTTAGGGTAGACACACAGCGAATCCCAAACCTAATTTCTTTCATGACCTGCTAAACAACTGTAAAAAATAAAAAAAATCCTCTCATTTTTTAAATCCCCCTCTTACAGTAGGGGCAATGAGGCTCCCTAATGACCTTCCTGAGGTGATCTTTCAAACCTGGGTGTGAGAAGCGGCGGCCCATCTGCTACGTACGTACCTGGGCTAACCGTTTGTTGGGTTGTCCATTCACCAGTCAGCCAAATTACTTCATAAGTAATCCAGCATTCTTTGTCTTTTAAAGCCATCTGTACAGAAGCCGCTGCTCCGCCTCAAACAGCAAAGAGACCAAATGTGCTGCAAAATGTAAATGAACTGCCCTCATAAAGGAAGTCCTAGTCTTTTCTAATTAGTGGGAACAGAAGAAAACCACGGATGCATTTTTTTCAACACTAATTAGGCTAGATACAAAATCAGATCAGAGGCATATAAACTATGTAGACTTTTGAATGAGCTTTCATGGAAACTTCTCATCATTGACATGTCAAAAATGTTATCTTAGTCACAAACGTAGACAGTACAGTACATCTAGTACAGGAGGACTGAAGACAACAAGACGTTCCAAACTCAGCTGCAAATGCACTAAATAGGAATGGTTTTTTTTTGACAAGCATCTTTTCAAAATGTCTGCTATTTTACGCAGGTATTGGTTTATAGCCTTGACAATCTATAAATGTATTGCACATAAGAAGAAGAGGACAATCCAGAACTGAGCATTAAATTCAATGCTAAACAGCCTAATGTTTTACCCCACTCAAACCTGCCATTTGTGAAATGTGTCTAAAAGTCTAAAGTGCATTTTATTTGATTGACACAAATATGTAAATATTTTGTTCCTCCGCCATGAACTGGATTATGGCGATGCCACAATTTAGAGTAAGTGACCCAGTGTGGAAAATATGAGGCTGTCAATCACAATGTCATAGTGTGGTTTGGAATGACATGTTTCTGTTTTTCTGTTGTATTGGCGGGCATCCAAAAGTTTGAGTTGACAGTATGGGAAAACTATGTAAAAATAAAAGCTACATCATGCTTTGTTCTACATCTAAAATCAATAGAGCAGGATAAAGTTAAAACTCTAAACCACCTGTGTGTTCCCTATTGTGACCTGCAGTGACAACACTCGATAAGTTTCTGTGTGCAGCCGCCTGTAATTATTCTATGTGCCAAAGACTCTCCTCCAACTTCCATTTCAATATGCATTATTCCATTTTAATGCCCGCTCCCATCTTTCAACTTACTAGGGCTGCAACTAATGATTATTTTCATAGTCAATTAATCTGTTGATTATTCTATTCTATCTATAAAAATGTTAAACCGGGTAAAACATGTGGATCAGTGTTTCCCAAAGCCAAAAGTGACGTCCACAAAAGTCTGTCTTTCACAGAGGAAAGAAGAAACTAGAAAATATTCACATTTTAGAAGCTGGAATAAGATAACTCCTTTTTTTTTTTAATAAAACAAATTACTCAAACCAATTAGCAAAATAGTTAAATTAATTTAACAGTTGACAACTAATCGATTCATCGTTGCACCTATATCTTTAGTCCACATCTGTCTCCTCTCAGCCCTCTTTACATTGCCAACACAATCTATGTGTTATCCAGCAGTTCTCCACTGTTTTAAAACCATTCGAATGTCTCTACACTCATACACACACAATTTGATAAATAATCTACAAATGTTAAAACACAGTAAAAAATAAAATAAAGTAATTCCAGTTAATACTAGATAAATGATTGGATTAACCACTCTACTCTGCATTTGCCTTGTGCATGCCCTTAGAACGAGAGGTGGGGGCTACTCAGCGGGATGGTACTAATATTCCTGCTGTTCTGAAGATTTAGTCAGTAACTATTTACTAACTAATTCAACTCCTTTTAACCAACTACAGACATTGTAAAAAATATTACTCTCATCCTAATTCACTATCAAAAAGCTAATTAAAGCTGTGACTGTCAAAAATGGTACACTGCCTATTGTGTGTTGTTATCTCAGTGTTCCCCACACAGACTCATTTGTGGCCGTGCGCCACAGAATCAACACCGGCCGCCACACACTGCGTTTCATTATTATTTTTAACGCTATTTAAAACATGCATTTGTTCAGCTGCATTTCCTTTCCCTGCTCTCCTCCGTCTCTCACACACACACACACACACACACACACACACACACACACACACACACACACACACACACACACACACAGTCCATCCCCTCCGTGCACACAGCATCTGTCTCCATGAAAACACTTGCAATGTTTCCATTCCACACGTTTTTATCCGAACTAAGTGATATTGAATGATAAATGCCTTATGGAAACAGTAACATTCGATGGAATATCATGAATGTCAACACACACCCGCCACAAAATGAAGAATCAGTTGTAGTTCATCCCCGCCCAATATTTCTTCTCTGTCTGCACACATGGCGGGTGTCAACAAAGACAGATGGAAGTGGACGGACGAGGAGACGAGAGACTTTCTGAATTTAATTTATCAGGAACTCGTGAAGGCAATGGTCGCCAAGGGTTAGGACTTAGTTCAGTAATGTTTGAATGTTGTGTGATTCAGTGCAAAGATAAATGGAAACACCTTAAAATGTCTCAAATCCATTAGATGTACCAATTAGATCGCAAAGTAGCATGTGACGTCATTACACATGATGTTTTTATCAGCTTTAAAGCCGTTGGATGGAAACACACACCAGCTTTTTTCACAGGAGTTTTTAGTTTTTTTTTAACCAAAATTCAGATAATTTGATTGCCATGTGGATGGAAACTTAGCTTCTGTTGCCAAATTAGCAACTTTGTCGCTAGATTAGCAACTTTTCCCCCAAAAAATGACTTGCGAACACATCTGGCAACTGTCAGTAGAAAAGACAGGGATTTTCTGTAAAAAAAAAATATATATATATATATATAATAAATAAAAAAGTCACCAGTGTTGTCCAGCAAGCACGCACAGTATTTCTCAGTCACCTCTCTCTGAATCTGTTTTGTGAGGAGCAGAGGAGCAGCCGCTCCCCTCCCCATGGGCGCAGGCAGGAAGGTAGGAGGAGGAGAAGGGACAGGGTGTGGGGGCCGCTGAAGGTAGAAAAGACAGCGGGACGCAACAGGGAAAAGACACGCTGAGCTGGCCTGGCCCTGGGCAAGCCAGCCTTCTTTCAGAATTCTTTATTCATCTTTTTCCCCTCCCTTTGTAGATTTCCTTTATTGAAATTATGATTATTTGCCTGAAACAACCACTAAGATTTATGCAAATAATGAACCTGTTAATTTTTGCTGTGACATTTAGGTGTTGAACAACGTGTAAACTCTGTTATACTGTTGAGTATTATACCACAGTCCGTTGCACTTCGCTGTGTTACTGGGAAGCAAGTGAAACGCTTTAACGCCTTCTATTTGCACCTTTGTCATCTGCAGTTCTACCACCAGCGTCTGCACTGTGCCACTTGCATGCCAGTCTTCAGGGACCCTTTCATGTCTATGTGCTTAGTCTAATTAGAGTATGAGACACTGGATCTTGTAAATAAAATTGTTGTCTTTTCAGGTTACTTTAAGAAGTCTTTTACTGCTGAAAGAAGGTTATTTTCATAAAACTGGGCTGGCTATGCAGTACAATTGATGCTTGGTGCTAAATTGCCAGAGAAAACCTGAGAAATGGGGCTGTGGTATTCCCCTTCAGTTCAAGGTAAAAACAAACCCTACTAACAAACTACCATAATGCACTGGCCCACAGCAGACCAATCAACGCTCCCGCTGGTGGGTGATGTAATGCGAGCGTGTCCCACAAGCAGCGGGTTGGTTACAAACAACCTTGTATTACAGTAAAATTGTAAAGTAAAATATGTTTCTTAAAAACATGAGGAGAGAAATAAACAATACAGCAACAGAATCTTGGTTTTTATTTGATCACCGCAGCTTAGTTGTGCAGTTTTTTCAGCCTATGTTATAATAATGTAAGTAATGCAGGAAACAGTACGCATTCACTTCCTGTTCACAAACTCTCATATTACTGCCAAACTGTGCACTAAAATATTTTTCTGAAATTAGAGGTTTATGTAAAGTATGTGTATTATCCAGCACTTCTGAACTAGGGTGCAGAATTAACTCAGGCGTTTATGGTTTAAATAGATTAAAACATCTCACGCTGATAATTCTAGTGATCGTCATCGGCACCGAAGAAACAAACAGGGACCTTTAACGGTCAAGAGTTTCGGTGTCACCCTGGACAGCACCTTTTCCTTTTCACCTCACATAAAAACATCACCCATCTTCACAATATCGCCGGACTCCGCCTATTCCAATCCAGCACTGAAGTCTTGGTCCATGCCCCTGTCCCGCATCGACTACCGTGATGCTGTTCTCCCTGGCCTTCCCACCCCTGCTTACCAGGCTTCAAATCATTCAGAACCGCTGCGCGGATTGTTAATCGCTCAAAATCTTCTGACCACATCCCCGCTCTTCTCATCCAGCTACACAGGCTCCCTGTTCAATACCGGATTGATTACAAAAACCTTTTGCTCACTTACAAAGCCTTCACAACTTAGCCCCAACCTACACCTTTGACCTCCAGGACTACTCTGCGCTCCTCCTCTGCTTGTCTCCTAACCGTCTCCAACGCCTCAGCACCATGGCTTTGAGGACTTTCAGCTGCACTGCTCCCAGGCTCTGGAACTCGCTGCCCCCACGCATACTACAGTCTGACACCTTAACATCAATCAAGTCCCACCTCAACACCCACCTGTTGAAACTGGCTTACTCACTGTAACTTATACTATGCACGGTGCTTCCCTTTCCACATCAGTGTTGGCGCTTCAATGATACAAAAGGTGGTTGAAAAATGGCAACGTGTCCCGTTGCCTGCTATAAATTACTAACTAACTTTTTTTGGCCCCTTGGGGGCAGTAAATAACAAGCTGCAAACACAACATGAACATATTGTCATCTTTGAAGATGGCAAACTTTTTTTGCAAACAGTTGCCTATTTATACATCCAGTAGATACGGAGCAACATTGGAATTCCTTTGAAGTCATATTTCTGGGCCTCCTAGCTGAATAATTTAGGCAAGGCAGATTTATTTGTTTAGCACATTTCAGCAACAGGGCAATACAAAGTGCTTTATTCATAAAAACGATTAAAATAATAAAAGTTACAGTGCGGTAATCAAACATTAAAGAGCAGTTAAACACTTAAAACATATAAAGCAGATAAAATAGCAGATTTTAGGCTGCTAGTATGGGACAGTGTATAAGCCGCCCCCCCACACACACGTTACCGGAGCACGGTAGCCATTTTGTGGAAACCCAAACTTTGACCCTGCGGGGCCCGTGGTGGATGAGATATATGGTTTTGCCTTTGTAGAATCCTATCGTATTGGTCAACAAAGTCTGGGTTTCCACAAAATGGTTTATTGATTAAGCAACAAAAAAGGGAAAGTATCAATTATTAAAATCAATTATTATCAATTATTCAAACTACACACCACAAGCGGCCGTGCATAGTACATGGAGAAAAGAGAGAGATGAAAAGAAAAAGACCAGCTGTCTGGAGGATAACGTTGGCGTTTTAACAGACACACCTGGGGTGAAGTTGGAAACCAGGATCAGATTTAAATCCAGTCCTCATCTAGTCCTCACTAACAAGTTTACAATCATCTCACTGGAGTTACCGTTATCACTGTTAGCATCATCAGTACCAAATTCAATCTAATTGGATGGGAATATACACAGAATTCACACAGAATCATGCTTTAAATCATATCTTACTACTCAATCATAATCTTATTAACCTGGAATCACAATAATCATATATGGGATATTTTAGGCCTATTAGCAGACTTCCATTTAAAATGTAGCCAACGGCATATAAAGAGTCTTTTTTCATGTCCACTGAAGTTCCTCAGCCTGCTCTCTAGTAACATGTGTCTGGTCCAGGTAGCTTTGGATAAAAAGTGGTTCTCATTTGCAAAGCTACTTTTACTTATACTTAATTATACTTTAAGTACATTTTTCAAGCCTGTACTTTGTTACTTTTACTTGAGTGAAGAAGTTAAATCAGTACTTCTACTTTTACCAGAGTATTTTTTAACACACGTATCTGTACTTCTACTAGAGTACAGGAAGTGAAGACTTTTGCCAACTCTGACTTATTTGCTCCGCATCACCAATGTTGTAAAGAAAACTGCCATTTGCAAAAAAACATAATGTGACAAAAAGAGTATGTCCACAATGGGTGGCGTTAGTGACTCGAGGACAGATAAGGTTATGTAGGCTACATAACTGATAGACTGGGAAGAACACGATGGGGGACGTTAGTTATATGAGGACAGATAAGGTTATGTAGGCTACATAACTGATAGACTGGGAAGAAAACCCAAACCGCTCAAATAGGTTATGTGAAATAAAAATACATCTTTAGTCGGTGCCTCAATATCATCTCCCAACGTATGTTTAACTCCCTGAAAAGTCATACAGCTTCTTCATCAACAGGATCGTTGACTAAATGTGGAAATTGAGGAAATGCTATGTTCCGAACTAAAACGTTCTATAGTCTGCCCAACATGGTTAATAAGCCAACATGTTTTTTTATTTGTGCAGATAACAAACTGAGCTTAAATGCACCTGATACGTACTGAATAAATTAATGAATGAATAAATGAAAGAGTGCTGTGTCAGAGGGAGAAGACTGAGTGAAGAAAACCTTCTCCTGACCAGGTCAGGGTTCACAGGCTTAGTTACCATAGTAACTGCCTCTGAGGTTAAGTTACCTATCTTTCTGAAACGGACTGGAGTTACCATAGTAACTGACTCTGAGGTTAAGGTACTTGTTCCCCCTCTCTCTCAGCTTTGATTAACCTCCCTTTCTGAAGATGAAAATCCAGTTTCCCTCATCTCAGGGTTAACAAACTCAGTTTTCACTAAACCTGCTTTCTTTAAGTCCAATATTACCTCACCTTTTTAGCTCAGTTTTTTCTCCACCAAATCCTGAGGGAAATGTGTGACTCCTTAGCTGCTGAGTGCTCACCAGATAGTCTGCTGTTTCGTGCTGGGCAAATAGCGTAACATGAATTTTAAGTGCTTATTTAAATAATAAAATAAGAAATGTCAGATTGAATCAAATACCAAGGGCTTCTTTCAAGTTCCACTATTTTCAGCAGATGTTCAGCTATCTAGCAGGACAGAAAACCACAGCAGGAGAGGCAGAGATACCAATTTCTCTGTTGACAGTGGCTTCAATAGCCCATAATGCAATACAGATCCAAGATATGATACAGTTTGAGTAAGGGATAGGACTCTTACTTTTTCTCCACTGGAAAAATTTGATCTCTTGCTCCCACTATCGCTGTCGCCGTCGCTATCACTCTCACTCTCCACACCTACACAGAACACCCACAGCTAACAGCAACACGGGAGTTCACGGCAGGTCGGCAGTAGTCTGGCAAATGTAGAGAATCACTAACTGAAGTAGATAAGGCATGTAGAGAAAACATAGATCTACAAAGAAAGAAATTAAATTACAACAGTTCATCACAAAATAACATCACAGGTAGATGATATTTGGAGGATCTGTTTTTATAGAGGGATAGCAAAGGAAAACAGGTCAGCAAGACATGGTTGTTCATTTGATAAATCAGTTGTTATCAGTCTATTAATTCAGTACCTTGCTGTGCCTGACTTTAACAAAGATTTATTTAGTATTTTACTAAATAGACTCAAATATCTGAAAAACAATATGATTATAGCAGCAATAGATATTGAAAACCAAAAGGAATGCTGTACAGGAAGTAAAAAGTGTAAAGACAGGAGTCTGTGTGGCCTTGGTGAATACCAAAAACGCTTGCTGCTCCCCAAGGCCCCCTTTTATTACTGCCAGTGTATTTAAAACGTGCTCTGCAGTAAGGGAACGAGATGACTTGACAGCTGCGTAACAGTGTGTACAATCAGTGCAAGTAGTGATGATCTGCTCAGGTAACCATTTCATTTTGACAGGACATAAACTGATCACAACAGCTGAGGCTGACAGCAGGATTTATATCCTGACACTGATATGTACATCATTCTGTATCAGCTTTCCTTGAAATGGAACAGACGGATATGTGTCTGCAGCTGTGCAAATTCCAACTGTATTCTTAAAGGGAGGATAGTAGGCCTACTCTCTTTCAAAGGCAGTGTTTTATAGTTCCCATCTTTATGTCACAGGAGATGGAGCAGAAAGATAGGGGTCCCATGGACAGATGAGACATTGAGATGTAGAAATGAAAATACCGAGTCCATGTGTCATGTCACTAATGGGCAGGACAGACAATCAGTCAGTAATGACCCTCTCGCCTGTCTACATAGTGTCATTATAGTGATGAAACTAATGTAACGTCAAAGTATTTAGTCTCTTGTCTCATTGTTACTGTGTGTCTGTTGATGAGAGTGGGCTGTGCTTGAATCTCATCAGGTAAAATGTTAGGTAACCACATAAAATAGAGTAGGATGAATTTCCAAACTATCAACACTGGTGGATCATGAGTCCTGACTGTGTCACTATGTATGCAATAACATAAAATAGTTCCATGCAAGAATATAAAGTAGTGCATGCTTAATTTTCAGTTCAGTCCATCTTTATTGAGAGACTAAAACTCCAATAGAAACCAATAGTACACAAACAAGGTACAACACTATAACAAGGATTGATGAAGGTGCCCCATAATGAATTATTACTATTTTCACGTTGACAAAACAATTCCAACAAACCATCACTGAGAGGATCAGCTTCCTCTTATCACAATTTTTCATTTGTGCTCCAGGTCAGATTTCAGAAAATCTGCTGGATGGAATTACACCTGTTAACGTTTAGCAGGTGAGTGAACACAAAGCAAGTAGCTCAGAGCAGTTGTCTTGATATGTAGTGTTGGACGTTGCATTGAGAGGACGGGCCTTTTATGCCTTTTCATTCTTGGGCTTTTCTACTTTCCCTATTATTCAACAAAGGCAAGTAATGCATGATTATACAGTATGAACTCAAGACTAGAAAGATTAAACAAACAGTTCTCTCCTGGAGGCCGGGCCTGTATGTGATGATGAAATTCGGTGATGCAGGAATTTACATGAATGACTTCTTTTATTTACTTCAATCCCAGTCGTATATTGAGCGCTGACCAAGTCTGGTGGAAACATTCATATGAAAGTCAGAAACAAATCCCACAAACTGAAGTGTAGATTGCAGAAATATAAAAACAAATATGTGGCTTCATCACACTTAGTAGTATTTAGATGTAAACGTGGATTGCACTTTTTAAATACTGCCTTTGAACTTTATTAGAAAGTTAAGTGCACACACACACACACACACACACACGCTGCCCTCCAGCCCCTCCCCTTCATGAAGTTGCACGCTGCTGGTGGTCTTGCCGTGGGATTAACTGTACTAATAAAACCGTTGAAACACGTTGTTTTCGGTTTGTTTTTACCAAGAACAGTAAAGCTACTCATCATGATTTATATTAACCATAGAGGTGGAGAAACTGCACTTATTCAATTAGTCATCTGTTTGTTAAAAGCACTGCATTACATTTATCGGTATTGTTTTGCAAGGGCACCCCCCCCCCACCAGCTACGTTAATCTTTGATTGTAAAAATGTGAAAAATGAGTGCTTTGAGGCAGGCAGATTTGATCCTGCACTGGAAGACCTCTAGATGTTAGAGGAACTGTCTTTCTATCAGTCTTGGTCAGTGTCCTGCTGTCACAGTGCATTTTTAGTTTTTCCAAACTGTCTGTTGGGGTTCGTCTAGCTTTGCTGACATGGTCTTTGTTCTGTGGACTGCTATATCAAAAAGAGCGGGGGGTAGAGTAATGCAGCTCCCCGAGAGGTGAACCTTTTTTACCTCAGCACAATAAAACGAGGCATCACAATTCAAAGGGCCGCTCTGCAGTCTGTACACCGTAATCTGTTCAGTCATGCGTCACTGTCACCCACATTCTTTGTGCCATCACATTTCTGTCTTGTCGTAAATACTTCAATCACAGCATGTCTCCCCTGGAGGAATAGCACTTTCTTGAACCAAAGCGGAGGCCAGGGCAGTTTCACATGCCAGCCAACAACTCATCCATCAGATTGAGCAATAATGGCACCTTCTGTGTCCTAAGAACAGTTTTCATAAGACACTGAGAACTTGTGTGAACAACAACAGAGTATCAAATGGAGCCTGCTCTGCAAGGCATGTTCCATGTGTGTCTGTGAAATCTGTTTTAAATAAAAGACAACTTAAGAATGGTACAAAGATGGACATAGCCTGATGTGATGTCACCCATTAGTTTGACCTGGAGGCGGTTTGACACCCAGAGTTGTGGATTAAACTCAGCATGATCTTGTCCCTCATTCTTTTCTCCTTTTCCTGGAGTCAGGATGTCCAAAATAAGAAGTGTGGGATATTACATCCACGCTTTGGAAACAATCCCTGTTACCTTGGAATAAGCAAAGGCTAGCTTACGAGAGGCTTGTGCTCCGACATTGTATCTTGATTAGTTTATAGGGAACTGATGCTGCTCTCACAGAACGATTATATCAAGTTGCTTGGTTATGATTTCTGGCAAGAGACATTACGTTTTTCCAAATGTGTTCATGTTTGTTTGGTTCTCACTGATAACCTATTTATTTAATATGTATTTATGATGGATATCTGCTAGCTTCCTAACTACAGCTACTACTTACTTACTAATGCAGGAAATGTTAATTTAGCGCGGACTGCAGTAATGTCACTGAATAAATACTTCAACTAAGTCAATAAATACAGGCTGACTGTCTCGTTTTCAGTCAACCAACAACCATAAGTTAGGAAGATTGTAGTGAGCAGGGTCGTAGTTGCATACAAGTTGAATGTAACTGAAAATGACTTAAATCATCACTGCACTGTGGTTCAACTTCATAAAGGTACTGCTCGACAGCATGAATGCATTCTCATTCTGCTCTTGTGTCAGAGCAGTGCGCTACAGATGAATGGCTTTACATACACCAAAAGGTCATCTCCTCTGAGAAAGGACAGGATAGCGCAAGCCAAACCTGCACTTTCAAAAAAGGACATATGCAATTATTTGCATAGTCACACTTGACAAATAATGGAAGAACTCTTTGTTGACCCTATTTGACAAGATGAGAAATGCATAAAGGATATATTGAGTTGGGGTAGCGTAGGCACAATCAGCTGTTTTGGCCTCATTATTTTAGATTCCAATAGAGATTTTACCTCCATCTCACTGCTCAATTCATCAAACATAACTGAAGCAATGTCTTAGAGAAGATGAGGACTGACTAGGTGGTGCCAGAAGACAGTGTCTGATAAGGAAAACATTTGTGTCTTTGTTTGTTGCTGTGCTTCAGCGGGGTAACCTCCAAACAAATAGAGGGTGGTAAATCTCAAATTGAACGTACGAGTCAGCGTCGTAGCTCTGCCATAAGATCACAGTGTACGATATGTCTGGCCACACTCAAATGATTTCACCCAGGGCTCTTGTTGCCTTGCATTATGGAAAGTAGTCAAACCAATCAGTGCACCACATGTACAGTCACGCCATCTGTTGTCATGGCGATCCTTTCAGCGTGAATGGTATGAAATATTTTATATTATTGTCTTTTGTGTGTAAGATCATATAGAAAAGCTATTGTAGCTTGAAATAAGTTGGAGACATTATTTCCATAAAAGAGGATTCTTTGTCTTAATGCATTTATCCCATTTGTTTTAGCCTGTTGTCCATCCTATCCCTTAAATATGTCATTTGTAGGAGTGGTCAGATTAAAGGCTCCCTGAAGTAAAAGACAAATGGCAAATGAAAAAAAATGTCCTTTGCCTCCAATGACATTTTAACAAGATTTGGAGGTATTAGAGGTGTTTTTGTTTGTGCTGTGTTATGTCTACTGGGTGTTCAGCAGAACTGGTGTGAAGAGTTGACACGAGTCTATTTTATCTACAAAGCCTCTCCTTTTGGCAAACCGATGCATTCATGAAGTTTGCCTCACACTCTGATATTTTAGTACCGTATAAAACGCACTCCAAAACCAAAGATTTAAATAAGTGATTTTTGAGTTTAAAACAATAACATTAAGTGATTGTTTCCATTACAAACCTAATAATTTATCCACATAAATAATAGAGCCCATCCCCAGGCCAATAATATATTTCCTTATCCACACTTAATAATCATGCAAAGTCACAACATTTTCCTTCCCCCACAGCAGTTCAGTTACTTTTCCTTTTCCTCTGGGATTAAATTGTCAGCTTTATTCACATTAAATATTCTGGACCACTGCACCATAACCTTCATAACACATTTTCTCTCTTTACATGCTTTTGCTCTTTACTGGGTATACTAGAAAGACTTTGACTTCCCTTGTGGCCTTTGTGAGCAGATGAAAAAAAATTAAAGTCAGTAATCAGTACTTTTAGTTAAGATAAATACTTCTTTTGCTTGTTTACCTGCTTTAGGGAGTCCTTACTACAAAGAGATATATATCTGCACAAGAATCTGAACAAAATGTAAGGAGGGGAGAAAAGCTTGTTTTTGGGGAAAACATCTTAAATGTTGTTGTACACATTATGTGAGTATTGTGGAGATTTAGTTAATTAATCACTGTGCCTTTACCTTACGTTCCCTATTTTGAACAAATTTATATAAATACATATTTACATCATAATGGTATTGTCTGTAGATTATCATCTATATTTGCAATCTTCAAAATCATGCATAATACACAAAATAACTGGTTGAGGAGTATGGAAGTTGGAGAGGCAGCCAGCAGATGATCTTGGTTGTGTTTCTTTGGAAACAGCTTGATTAAAGAGGTTTCGTGTGCTCTCTTAATATCCTTTTGGACTGATGGCTTGCACAGCAGACAGCAGCTTAATAAGGAAAAGCCTCTTATTTTCTTGTGAATTGCTGGCAATAGAATTGATAACTTGCATTAAAATTCATTAGACTGCTAACAACGTGAACATTTGCATTAATTAGTTGTTTTCCTTTCATTTATGTTTGACCAGCATTGCATGTTGGAATACAAAACATAGCCAAAAACATTAGCATTTTAGGATGTATCAGGCATAATATGGGCAGTAGGCTAACTGTCCTTAAGTAGAAATGGTTTATTTTATAGATACATTAGAGGAAACAGGCAATTTAAACTGAAAACGTATTTTTAAATTTCAGTGAATCAACTGTAAAGTAAACCTCTGTCTCACCTGCGTTTCTTTTGAGTTTGGGTGTGGTGTTGCTGTTCCACAACTGGGTCCACAACAGAAATTAAGTTACTCAGCTACTCAGAGTGGGAGAGAAGTGGCAAAATGATGGATGATAAACAGTTTGGAAAGACAAAACATGATTTAATACTTCCTTGTAACACAGTTTTGCGTGCCGTGTATGTTTTTAAATGTGAAATGAATGGCAAAAATTCAAAGTAACAAATTGATGGCACAAAACAGGGAATTTGACCAGGGGCGGTGGGGCCTTGACACAGCTGGTTAACATTTCACACGAGTCTCTCAGACTCTGCCCTGCACCACTGGATGTAAAAACTCAATATGGATGGATTCAGCTGAAAAGGTTGCTGTGACCTTGTCCACCCTCCGAACGGGTCCATCCTATCTTACTGATGTTAATATTAATCTTGATACTATGATTAGATAAGATATTAATCCCCTAATAACTATAATACGTTCTATTTAACAGCCTGATTCCAATCTAAAAGCTTCATTACAGCATACATTCTCCTGAGTGGAACATTTTCTAGTAACTGGGCTTTTCTTTTTAATTGGTTTAAAGGGTTTTGAGACAGCAGTTATTTTTTTGTTGTTGCAATATCTCAGCGATCACCTGATCTCTTTTTCAAACCATACTTCCATACCATAACTTCAAATCCTACTAGCCTGTACCCTATTGTCATGTACAACACTGAAATACAAAAAGGAGTTGTTTACCTCTTGTTCCCCTTATTATTGTAATATCCTGAGTGGACGGTCAAGCCGCCATTTTTGTTATTATCCCATGAAGGTCTTTTTGTTCGGAAGTTCATTTCTATTTTCATTAGGCATAAGTGAAGGGAAAGGTGAAACAGGCAGCACTGTCACACTTTTATCAAATGACTAAATACATTTTTCATACACTCTGCTACACACAGAAATCTTCCACTTATAAATACCAATATATAGAAGGGCTACTTGGTTATGGAAAAAATTACAATCCCAATTCATTTTGGTTGATATTGAAATTATGATTATTTAACACAATTACAAGTTGACTTTTGGATAAGATGTTGCATTTATTGAACCCAACAAACAGTGAACTATGTTAATATGTTCTGAATTTATTTAGCAATATAGTCCATATTCTATTAATATTGTCTCTCGCTCTCTAAATATATCCACATATACACACGCACGGTGTACACTGTTAACAGAATTACTAACTGCTGCTAATTATTGCTTCACACCGTCTCTTTAATCATACCACTCTCACTTTACCTTGACATTTATTTTCTGCACATGCTCTTTTTCTGTTGTATTTATTTGTTATTGTACTTTTTATCTGTATTATTGTCTTTGTGCTGCTGTAACAACCAAATGCCCCCTCTGGGGATCAATAAAGCGTTATGTTTTATGTTTAACGCTACTCACTACAGGCACCAACAATCATTCTATTACTTCACAAAGTTCTCATTTTATCTTGCATTTTTTATTGTTGCAGTTTATTTCAACTTAAGTGTAACCCATTCATGTAAAGTCACATTCCTCTAAACTGCAGTCATCTATAAGGGCAGTTTAATAACCTGCGTCCTCTTGTTCTTAGACATGAAGGTGATATAACCTTTGAGGGGGGTCTCTTTTGTTTAATTGGCTAGATGACAACAGACACAAACAGGAAATGGGTGTAGAGAAAGAAGACATGGCACGGCAGTAACATGACCTATGTCTTAGAAAACCAAGTCCCCAGGGTGTCCAATGTTTTTTTTTTGACAGCTAATTACAATATGTTCCAGGACGAACCCTGTATTAGGTAGCAGTGAAATGATGTCCTCCATTTTACAACACTGACAGATTACTGACACATCCTGCAGTCCAGCAGAGAGACGCTTGTATGAAGATAGCTTGTGACATCCTGTGATACTGTAGCTTGTGTAGAGTTGAATCTTGTTTGCTCCCACATTTAATCATGTCGGATACTTATATTAAAAAAACACTAGTTACTTTACAGTCAATTTTCTTAATTTTCAGTTCCATTATGTAAAATAACCTGCTGCATAAAGATAGCCTTATGCAACACTGCTGCTATTGTAGTGCCTCATCTTGTTTGCTTAAACTGCATCAAGTGATTGACATGGTTTAATCCATGCAGGTTTAACAATCTCAAACACGCCCACTTCTGCTGGCAAGAGCTTCTTAGAAAGCTCTCACATGAGAATTAAAAATGCATATGTAATAAAAATAGTGCTGGACATCATAATGTCTTTGAACAATGAGTGTTAACATCTTGTCTTCCTCTGTGCTTTTTGTTTATGTATCAATTTCCCGAGAGACAACTCTGCAAATAAATTACATTTCATTTTGTTATTAATAAAGTCATGTTTTCATTCTTACCCTAAAGTACTCGTGGACCAAAATTGGCAAGAGTGGTTCTCATTACTTTTGTTAATGGCACATCAGCACTAATTAAAACAAGTAGTACTGCTGTTCTCTTTGGGCGGGGCTGTTAATGTTATTTGAGGCCAGCAGAGTGAAGGACACACAGTCTTTGTGATTAGCTTTCATTATTCTAAAAGCTGAACTAGCGTGTTCCCAGGCTTACGTTAATGCGGTGTTCTACTCACTCAAAGTCATTTCTTTAATGTTAGACTAATGGCTCGTCATTTTGCATTCTGTTTACTATTCATTCTTTATTTATGAAACACTATGGCTCCTGCAAAGCATTTATTATTCAAATTTTACAGATTAGACCGATATACTTCATTCAATGACCGCAACTGTAGACTATGAATGGCGTGACTGATTGGACCAGCTGCTCTTCTATACATGCCTACATATTTTTAAAACAATCAGTACATCAACTATTTGCTAATTGTTTTCTATACTGCTACATGTAGCTACACAAGAATAAATCAATAAGAGATACATGGGCTGAGGTTTGCTTGTACTTGGACATGGAATAACATTTAACTTTACAGCGTCTGCCTTTTTCATAACTATCAGTTTGGTTTGCAGTAGTATTTTTGAAAGATCCTGACAGCCACTTTTTGACACATGAAATGTAGTCAAAATTTCCTCCTGAGCTTTTTTTCATTGGCTTCCGTTAGACACAGTATGCGATGTAAATTTATTGCAACAACATCTTGAGGTCCTTTTGAGCAGCTGCTTATGTAAAGCCAAAGGACCCAGCTGATGCGATGAGTATTTACTGAAGCTGAGAACCACTAACCAATTTTGCCTCTCTGCTGGAAATGCAATATGTAACAGTTGTCATTTCCAATTACTCAGACTGAGTAGGTGGCAGGTGATTGACCCTGTAAACATATTTTGTGCCTGGAGATGTGTGAAACCAGCCAAAAACAATGATAATGGACAGCCTGTAGTGGTCTGCCTTTGTCTCCGATATTTCTGCTGCACTGGAATGAGCTATGGGTGGCACAAAGATGTTGCTTGTTCTCAAATGATCCTACTAGAATAGTAGAGATTTCACTGAAGCCAATGTTATATCTAAGATACGATGAAGCCCTTGTGAACCTCCAGTAAAATGAGCACAAAGAGTACCCTAAAAATATTAGCATGTGTAAAAACGTTTGTGCAAGCAGCCCTAATTAACATATGGGAAGGATGAGGGTTCTCAAAAACAGTGTATGTCTTTGGCAATGAAGCACACAGTATGTCTGTTCTGGCAGTGACTCACTAGGTTTTGTTTTGTGCTTTTAGAAATTGTTTTCATAATGTTTCATACACAGTGCATTGCTGCCGATCTAACCATCTAAAATGGCCTGTTTCAAGGAATTAGAATACATTCAAATCAAACCCTCTGTATCTTCCAAAAAACATTATCCATGCAGGAAAGACACATAGCTAGGAATTAATGGATGTCATTTACTGAAATAATCTGTTGTTGAATGTGAGATTTTTCACAAGTGACAGATGTCTGGTTGGTTGCATTTACATTTACCCTTAGCAGAAGCACCTCCTCAATTCAGGAGATAGAGAGGCAATTCATCTTTATATGCTCAGCTCAGATCATATTTAGAATTATGTTTAGTATATTGTGTCTTTGTTAAGGGAAACTTGAGCAGGCCGTTATGTGCTGTTTGTAGGTGTACGTGCTCAACAATGCAGTGATCGAGCACAAACACTGAATTGAGTGCTTATCCCAATTCACTGTGTTTTTCTCCCCTGCTTTATGAAACATTTCATTTTAAATGAAATTAAGAAGAATATTATACAGTAATCTTAGCCATCATAATGGTGAAATACATGTGCTGCTGTAACCCCTAAACTCCTGCATCAAATGTAATGCAACACTTATTCCGTCCTGTGTCCTCAGACCTGAGCCTTCCTTAAAGGTAATTTCTCAATTCAAGCACTTTATCATCAGCTAAGAGTTGTGTCTGTGTGCACACAAGTAAACAGGTGCATTTTCACATACCATTGGCTTTCACACTGGCTATCGGGAAACTTGGTGCTCTAATTGATTTGGATCAGTTACAGCTGACTCCTGTTGTCATCAAGAAGAATAGATCAATATTCCAATTCATGCCAAGAAAGGTCAAAACATTTTGCATAAACAGTGCTGCAAATGTGTGGCCATGCACGAGTGGTGTGCTAGTCAATTTGACACTTAACAGGCCATGGCTTAAAAAAGTAGTGTAGGTCAAATGGATGAGGCAAAAAAGCTTTTATTTTTACCTCTGGGGTGTTGAAATAGCTAGGGTAGTTCTTTTAATTGTTAAGTCACATATTCATTTTGAGTTAAAATACATAATGTCCTTCGGAAAGAAACCCAACTGGGTGGTATTTATAACTTAATTAGCGGCACTTTTTAGAGTGACAGCTTAAGAAGTTAAAAATCTTCCAAAAATGCTTGAGCTCCAACAATAACTGAAAATAAGCTGTTCTTAAACAAGAACCTTGGAGGTCTTAGGTTACTAGATGATGATAATGCAATACAAAACATCAAATAGATTGCATCATAGGCCATGCAGATGGATATCAGAACACAACCAAGTGCTGAAACCAACCTTGAATGGAGGATGTAATGGATCCCTCTTTGTATTATCAGTTATTTGTGCTCTGTACATGGAGATTTAAAAGACAATACTGTGCTACTTAAGAATATACAATGCTAAAGATGACTAAACGACACATTACGGATTTTTACTGCTGGGATCATATAGGCGGGGTCAAATTGTTGGCATTTTATATTTTGCAACATGAGCACCATTTAGACAGGAACAAAGCATCACAGTACGGAGAACAAGAGATACTTTATCAATCCCAGGGGGGAAATACATTTTACACTGTTGATATATATTGCACAGGGACAAAAAACACATATATGCACAAACAGGACCGTAAACATGCACTGATGGAGAGATGTCAGAGTGAAGGAGCTGCCCATTAAAGGCGCCCCGAGCAGTTGGGTGACCATAGATTTTAAGAAGCTTGTTAGAAAATTAATTCTTCTCACAACTGGGTACAGTGACTGCCTGCAACTCATATGTCATTTCAAAGTTGCCATTTCTTTACACATTTGCATATTCTGACTAAAATGCAGTGAATGTATTTGTTTTGCTTTTTCCCAGACTTTGTGCTAAGATAGGCCAAACACACCCTAAACTATGTAAGATGTCAAACCCAAGTGTTCTTTTAATATGGTCTAAGTAGATACAACGAGCTGAAAACAATGAGGATGAAAATCCCTTTGGAAATTACATTAGAATAAAGCCATTTGTCAACCAATGCAACATAATTTACCAAAGCAAAACCTGCCTTGTTTGTTATTTTTCAATTTGTTTTCTTTGTCAATCAATTTAAATATGACAGAATCAGGGGTTGATGCATAGACTGTATAAGTGAAGCCAAAACATCTGGATTACCTGGCTGGCTGCAGTCCAGGTCAAAAGCCCGCCCCCCTCCATGTTAGCAGATGGAACATGGGCCAAACCATAGACTGTATCAAAGACAGGGCCAAATTAAACAAATCAAAGAAATCTTTTTTTCCAAAGATGGTTTGCATCATTTTAGGTACAGTGGCATGGGAAAGTTTACCCCCCCATGCTAAAGTTGATTAAAAAGAGCCATAAAAGAAATTGGAAATTGAACTTATTGCCATTATTAAAAAAAAGAAGAGAATCCAACCTTTAAGGACACCAATTTTCTTTGTGAATGAATAATGTATCATAAATACATAAATGTTCTTCCTTAAAATACAGGGGGCATGAGTATACACGTCGTCTGTCTTTTTATACAGTCTATGTTCGGCATTACTACAGTACAGGTCCTTTACCATTCTCTCCCATTCTTTAGTAGAATTTCTAGTTGACGCTGATGTAATTACACATGGTTGTGCTTTTCAACTGGGTTACTAGACTTAAGCTTGTTGCTAGATTTAAAGTCAAGCAGTAAGCCTCTAGAATGCATGCTCTCACTCACATGAACGCCTACACAAAGACACACTCACTCTTTACAAGCTCCCACACAAACAAGCAAGCAATTTCACACAGATAACTGCTCTAACAGGGCTTCTATTAGAAATTTTGACATACGGTTATCCAATTCATATGTTCAGTGAACAAAAGCAGTCATGAAAATGTTGCAATATGAACGAGGTGGAAAGCCACTGTACCTAAATTAGGCATGCATAGTTTAACACAGAATGTTATTGTGAATGATCTATGTAAAAGAGAAATGAAGTTGAGCAGAGCTGACATGTTTAACCATTCTCAAAGTCAAAGTTTTATTAGATTGTAGTGCATGCTGAACTGACCCCTGTTCAACTAGGTTTATATGTAACTTTTTTCCGACCATATTTGCAGTGTGGTGCTTATAGTATTCTGCAGATACAAAATGGTGATTAGGGAACACTTTTTATGGTTAAAACATTGTAGTGAGCTAACATTTCTAAGCAAGCAGGTGCCAATTAGGTAACAGTGCCGAAGTCAATATATAGTTCATTAGAAACTATAAAAACTGGGGTTATATATTATATTATAGTGAGTAGCCAGGACAATGTTTCTGAAAAAGCACATTACTATAATATTTTTCAACAATGTATTGGTTAAGGTTCCTTCTTTGTGTCGTCAGATAGATGTTCCAATGATAAAATTTAACCAGTTGACTGAGTAAACACAGGTCTATTCTGCATTGCTTTCTTTCTTTAACTGGGATGTCAGATTGCTACAGCCATTACACTATTCTATTACAACATATTTGCACATTGTTTAGGTAAATATTCTATGCATTTTGACATTATTAATACAAACAGGAGAAGAGACCTTTAATTTCTTCCAACAATAATCAGGTCAGGGTCAGGGTGAAAGCGATTTTTGGCAGTCAAAAACAAGTTTCGCTGTACAATGAAATTCTTCCCTTGCTTTTCTCTCTGAATAACGTTTGCAATGTGAATACTTTGTAAGATTACATTGCAAGGGCGATCTTTTATTTTAATCCAGCTAAAGTACAAATATTTGTACTTCTTGCAGGTCTTGCGAGAGTTGTGGATGGCGGGCGGGACCCCAAACGTTTGTCAAAGAACAACAATTAAGAAGGGGGGGGGATTTAAAAAAGCAGCATGAAGTGCAGCCGAGTTAAGCTACCAGGCTATCTTGTGTGTGTACATGAGATGTGTGTGAATGTGTGTACAGGTGTGTGTCTGTGTTATTTAGTAACATAGCGGGAGATAGAGCATGCACACAGGGTACCTTGCTAGTACCTTTTATCCCTGCAGGCATGCAAACTCGGGGCGCCTGCTGTGGAACACTGGTCTTTTAACCGATTAAAAATGCAGATTACTGGCTTTACACTTGGTGCAAAAAACTAACACAAGCAAGGCCCACGGTGTGGGACGACACACTCAAACAACACAAAGCACAAAGAAACAAGCAGCAAGCAAAAAGATGGAGGTATTTTAACAACAGGACTCAGCAGTCCGGTTACTTTACAGCAGTTCAGTACAGCTTAAACAACAATAAAGCTTACAGTAGACAAAGTGATACAACGTCCCCATCATTGTATGACCATAAAGTAACCCCACCGGACACACCACATGGACAAAAACACACGTTAATGGCTACTAGAAGGGATCTCAAGGAAGAGGCTTTCCTGACAGACTCCTATGTCTTTACCATCTCATCCATCCACCATGGGCCCCGCAGGTTAATGTGACTTTGTACTCTGGTTACCCATAACCAAGAGTGGAAGTACTTCTGTTGTTGCAGCCAACAATATTGATAATTTCCCTTTTTTGTTGCTTAATCAATAAACCATTTTGTGGAAACCGAGACTTTGTTGATCAGTACGGTAGCATTCTACAAAGGCAAATTCATATTTCTTTACTATCTCTTTCACCAAGGGCCCGCAGGATCATGGGACTTTGTACTAATCTACTAATGTAGATTAATGTAGATGTAGATGGATTACTACTAATGTAGTACTACTAATGTAGTAATCCATAACCAAGAGTGGAAGTACTTCTCGTTACACTACGATATAGTTGTCCAGAGCCGTGGGAACATATTTTGAAATGGGGGTGCTGACAAATTTTCAGTGAAGTTATCAGCCAAAGTCAACCACCACACACCTAACTGCATCCATCAATTTATTTTACTGTATAGAGATTTAATTTTTTATAAATAGCCTATCCAAGACAATAATTAGCCTGCCATAGAGTACTGACCCGGGAATACAAGGAAATAATCGACCCTTATCGCTATTCAACCAAATATAAATTTCTTTCTTACCTATAAGCCTACTGTCAAGATAAAGACTCTTCTTTAAGACAAACTTTGTGGTGTCAAAACAGTACTAAGGCTTAAATAATAAAACTGGAACACATATACACGCTCCACAAGCATCAAAAACAAGAATACAGTCCGTAATACAAGACAGGACCACCTGGGCACGGGTAACACAGGATACAGGCACACGGCGGAGACCATGAACAGAATAGGCCTACTACAAGTTAAAAAACAGAGCCTTAACACGTCACTGAATTATATTAAATCAAATGAAAGTGAAGCCAGCCAGTCAGTCCTGACACAAACACTGAAATAGAGAACTGCAGCCTTAAGTTTTTCTAGCAAAGCAATAGCGAATTATGGCATAAAGATATTGGGCCGTAAATTAACAGTTCTTAACAGGGCCTAGTCATTTTATGGGCAGCATAATAATAAACCAGCATTCTTACCTTGTGTTGCATACATAACAAAAAAAAACAAAAAAATAATCCTCATCACCAAAACGTCTACCAGGAAAAGTGTGACCCCGCCGCTGCAGCACTGAGTTGACGTTGTTAAGGTTCCCTCCATGGCTGCCCTGCTGCTGCTAGTTTGGCTAACCACGTTAGCTGCCTGGCGGTCTGGTGCTAGCAGGTCGCTCTGGGAGTGTGGCGGTGGAGAGGTGCTGCTAGTTTGGCTAAAAACATTAGCTGCCTGGCGGTCTGGTGCTAGCAGGTCGCTCTGGAGTGTGGCGGTGGAGAGGTGCTGCTAGCTTGGCTAACAACATTAGCTCCCTCGTCGTCCGTTGCTAGCCGCGTCGCTCTGGGAGTGTGGAGGTGGAGAGGTGCTGCTAGCTTGGCTAACAACATTAGCTCCCTCGTCGTCCGTTGCTAGCCACGTCGCTCTGGGAGTGTGGAGGTGGAGAGGTGCTGCTACTACTGTTGACCCGCCGGGAAAGTTCCCACAACTCTCTTCACTTATCGGCGTCATAGGCAGCTGCGCCTCGGCAGATTCATTCTAATCAAATTATGTGTTTATCTCTTACTTACCAAATTGTAAAATGTATTACATTTCATTTCTAATGAAAAGGATTAGGTTTATATTAATAATCAATTTATTAAAAATGAATGTTTTTGTTTTTTAAATTATGGTTGTAGTTGTTTGTCCTTTTGTTCCCGCAGCCATGTTTGTCCCAATAAGGCTTATTTAATCACAGCAAACTTTGCAAAATCCCGAACAGCTCTAAGTGTTTCTTGTGGATATTACCATAAAATCTATGTCTCTAAGTTGGAGAAATTCTCAGAAATAGCCCAATTTAGTCCAATATTCACTATTTTAGCTCTATTTTGGCCTCCACCAACACCTGAAGGAAATCTGTCTCCCCTTTCACTTTCCTTATGTGATTCAATTGTACACAGTTATGTTGTAAGACATTAAAAATTAACTGAGATCTAATTTGACCAAATGTCTGAAGAAGAAAAAAGTTCTTTTCTAAGAGCAATGGTGGAACTGGCCTCTTGTAATTTGAGGAGACTGTACAATACTCTGGAGGGACTAAACAGCTGATGGGGCAGCTACGTTTATTTATTATTAATATTTATTTCACTTGTTTGTCATGCATTTCATTTGCAAATGTAAGCACGAATTAGAATCTGGATTTTCTTGAGATCAGTACTGATAACTACTAAACTGTCATTTCCCAATAGTGATGTAAATTGTCACAATTTCTAATACAAGTTATTACATTTTTTAAATTAATGGCAATGTGTCATGGTCTCTTCAGCTCCCTCAAAGCTTTGAATTAGGCACAGCAGAGTAAATAATGTGCTAATTAAAGGCAATTGAGTTCTGCCTTTTTCAGAAAAGGTCAGTCGGTGTTGAAACTTGTTTTGCTACCATGGCCTTTACAACAAATTAATGTCAATTATCTAGCCAGAGTTGGCAAAAGTACTCACTTCCTGTACTCTAGTAGAAGTACAAATACTTTTGTTTAAAAAATACAAGTACTGATTTAACTTCTTCACTCAAGTAAAAGTAACAAAGTACAGGCTTGAAAAATGTACTTAAAGTATAATTAAGTATAAGTAAAAGTAGCTTTGCAAATGAGAACCACTTTTTATCCAAAGCTACCTGGACCAGACACATGTTACTAGAGAGCAGGCTGAGGAACTTCAGTGGACATGAAAAAAGACTCTTTATATGCCGTTGGCTACATTTTAAATGGAAGTCTGCTAATAGGCCTAAAATATCCCATATATGATTATTGTGATTCCAGGTTAATACGATTCTGATTGAGTAGTAAGATATGATTTAAAGCATGATTCTGTGTGAATTCTGTGTATATTCCCATCCAATTAGATTGAATTTGGTACTGATGATGCTAACAGTGATAACGGTAACTCCAGTGAGATGATTGTAAACTTGTTAGTGAGGACTAGATGAGGACTGGATTTAAATCTGATCCTGGTTTCCAACTTCACCCCGGGTGTGTCTGTTAAAACGCCAACGTTATCCTCCAGACAGCTGGTCTTTTTCTTTTCTTTTCTCCGTGTACGGCGCACGCCGGGTCATGCACTTCCAATCACACCGGATAGACAACCTTTAGTACAAAACTACAGGAACGAGCCAATTTGGTGAAATGTAAAGAGTACAAAGTACTGATATTCGTGTTGAAATGGAAGGAGTAAAAAAAAAAAGTCGCCATAAAAATACATAGCAAAGTAAAAAATATCTGAAAAATCAACTTGAGTAGAGTAACAAAGTATTTGTACTTCGTTACATCCCATCTCTGATATTAAAAGCCACCGTGCACCGACGAGTGCGCCTTGCTCTGAAATGTGTTTTAAATGTTTTGTAGCGTGTCCTGAACACAGACCAGTAAGAGACATTAAAAATGGATGTGGAAAACCCTTTGAAATAAAAGATTATGAATTATAATTCTGTTATGATGCTGCAGCCTCAGAATAGGATTAGTAGGCCTAGGACTTTTTTGCCTGCAGGATTGCACCTAAATGTAATATTATACTTATGATTAAATATGGTAATACACTATATTGAAACTTACGCATTTACTTTATCAGCGATTTTCTCTCCCGCAAATGCTTTTTAACTAAATATATGTTCAAACTCGCTGTATATGCACATATGTATGTATGTATGTATGTATGTATGTGTGTGCGTGTTTCTGCCGACCAGTTTGTTTGTTGTTGTTACCATGGTGAATCGTAGTATTATGGCTCCATTCATGCTGCCTTTTTATTGTGGTGGTGCACGTGATTAACTCTGGGTCAGCCTACACTTAGTTGATTGAACCAACTCAAATCAGCTGTTCTGGAACCAAAAACTGAGTTTTCATCTCAGAGTAGATCAACTCAGAGTCCAGGGTTAGACCCAGAGTTTGTAAAACCTCCTTCCTGAAACAGACCCCAGGTGGCCTGAAATATTCAAACTCAATACCACCGATACTCTGCCTTTGCGTGTTTGTCAATAAGCAACTTTTTGCCAACAAGTTTTGCTGTATTAACTTAAAAAGGTGATCATACATTAGTGTCATTTTTACAAGGTACAGCCTGTTTCTGCTGCCCCCAAGCAGCCCAATTTTTTTTTTTATAAATCAGTTGATGCAGCTTTAACTATAGAATAAATGAAATTGCCATTATGTGCTGTGAGGAAAAATGAAAATGTGGTGTAAAGAGTTAATTACCTTGGTTCAATTTTGTTGCCACGCGTCCGCCATGCATCCACCCTGCTGCGGTTCTCTGCATCCGTCTGACGGACTTCCTTTCCAGTGAGGAGACTGTCCTGAAACAGGAAGCAACAGACCGTCAGTGATCAACAGGTTTTCATTCTTAAAGGGGTGCCATGCAGTTTTGACCATTTCTTTGCTGTTTTCAGGGGCGGCTGTGGCTCAGTGGTAGAGCGGTTGCCTGCCAATCGGAAGGTTGGTGGTTCGATCCCCGCCCCTGCAGTCATTGTCGAAGTGTCCTTGGGCAAGACACTGAACCCCGAGTTGCCCCCGGTGCTGCGCATCGGAGTGTGAATGTGTGTGAATGTTTATCTGATGAGCAGTTGGCACCTTGTACGGCAGCCCCTGCCACAGTGTATGAATGTGTGTGAATGGTGAATGTTCCCTGTAGATGTAAAAGCGCTTTGAGCAGTTGTTAAGACTGGAAAAGCGCTATATAAATACAGCACATTTACATTTTCTCGCTTGTTGCTTGCAGGTTTCTCTACAGAGCCCCCCCCCCCCCCCCCCCCCCCCCCCCCCCCCCCCCTACAGCTTCAGAATAGATGTATGGCAGCTCCTATGTTTACTTGTGTCTGACCTCTCCCTTGGTCAGTCTGACGTTTCCTCATTCTCTGTTCCTCCGACAATGCTTTCTCAGCTTTCTGCTTCTTTTTTGCTGGCTCAGCCATGAAGATAGTGTGGTAAACTCCATCGTTGCCTTGTTAGCCGGATCATGAATGGCCGTTATGTGTGCTGTGCCGTGAAGCAATTCATTACATCTGGAGACCTGATATCACCAGTGTTGGAGTGACACGTTACAACATTAACACCGTTACAGTAGTGTATTCCTTTTTGCTGTTACGCAGTAATACAATGCATTACTAATAACATTTTGATAATGTTATGGTAATGTTAATAATGTTATACTCGTTTCAATCTCAGTGATGCAAGTTACAACGCATTTTAACTCAAAATTTAGTGGTGTTTTTTTATAACCATTCCAATGACTCAGAAGCTGTTCAGTTAAGGTAAATTAAGCTAAAAAGCTGCATCGTTCCATTTTAAGTGATCTAATGGCACTTCTGTCGGTTCTATCAGATCTGGGAAGAAACTAAAAGATGACACAGTCTGTCATGTTGTGATTTATCACTCTTCTTTACCCCACCATTTCTCACATTGTGACAAGGTGACAGTGCGACAATGATATTTTTGGGCCTGAGATGTATCTCCAGGTAATTCATTGCTCACCTCTTTCCTAATGGGAGGTGTGAGATGTTCTGCCACCACATGCTCATGAGTCTAAGGTGAACTGCGGCGGATCAGGAGCACCTCATGTCCTCAGATTCATAACCGGGGGGGTGTCCAGCGGCTTATTATCTGTTGACAAGACAACAATGTGATGTGATTAAAATGTGTTTTATTTTAAAATCAAAACCACTAATCTGCTCCTGTGTTTAGGGGTTGTATTGTCCTTTTCCCTTACCAATACCAACACTAATACCGATATTGATACTCATACTGATACTAATACAAGACTTAAATACCATTGGAAAACATAATTAAAATCGGTCATTTTTCTTACCAGTCAAATTACCATATTGGTCAAATATATAAGACTTTTTTTTCTCAGAAAGTCTGAAAAAGTGGTGTTGTCTTATATTTGGGGTCTTTACTTTTTATATTAATACACCCACAACAGATGTCGCCAAAACAAATAATAAACTGTACATCCATCTGCAAAAAAGCAGTTATAACAGATAGTTATAACAGAAATACAGAGAGGCGTGGTCATGGAGATGATGATTATAATCAGGGTCATCTTATATTTGGACCAACACGGTATTTACATAGAAGGACCACACTCATAATTTCAGTAATGGATCATTTAAACAATGAATTAAAAAACAGTGACAATCTAAAAATGTATTTAACCACGATCGTGTGTACTGGAAAAATGCTTTCAAACTTTTTCACTTTTAATTCAATTATAAATGGAGTCTTATCTGTAGAAATAACTGGAATTGGTTTGGATTGAAATGCAACATGAGTTTTCTCTGTTCCTTTTTCATTGGATTGCTTTCTTTTGCGAGAGCGGAGACGGACAGTGAGACAGGGGAAATGCATTACCACTGCAAAATCAGTCTTCAAAATAAATCCATTGAGGGTTTCCTGGGACGATACCTAGTCACATTCTGTCTATAGAATAGCTTTTGAAAATGTGGGGTATGCACCAGGATCTGATCCCACCTTTGGTGACTGGCTGTGAATGGCTGTTTTACTCTTATTCTGACTCTTGACCCCTGCAAGGATTGAATAATGCATTAGCTCTCAAGCAACAAGAAACCACAGTATGCCCAAGTCATCTCTAGTTCGCTGGTGGCCTGATTCAGCCTTAGTTTTTAACACTACTATTTACTAGTGTTGATTAAGTACTCTAGTATTAAGTCACTAATACTAGAGATAGTCACAAACACAGTCCTTAGTCATGACCCTTGTATGGTATTCAGGTCAAATTGACCCGTTTCAAATTTTTACAAAAAGAAAAATGGAACAAGTTACATTTTTTCTACCTGAAAATCAACGCCTTACCTTATTTTTGGAGATAAACATGTATTCCTGACGCAATTCAGAAAATTAGTCTAGATATGACACTTATGTCTTATCCATAGTAGTTTTTTAACATGAGTTAGAACTTTATGACAAATGACAAATCCCACTTCCATTTCTAACTGTGTGCTAGTAGAGACTGATTGCATTCCCTCTACATATATATATGATAGAGGGTCCCAAAGTAAAGACAACACAAGGGTTAAAAGTACAGTAGATTGACTTTTTAAGCTAAAAGGCCTTAAACTAAAAATATTGTATTAATATAGTTATTTTTATTTTTGTTAAATCCAACAAGTATTACCGATTACAGCCTTTATAAAGGCTAGTATTTGTCTAATTTAAGTTAGCATTCAAGAAGGAATTTAACATTGAAAAAGATCAAATGAACAGAGGAATGTAGCGGAGTGGCTGTTCACTGCAAATCCCCCCGTTAGCTTCAGAGAAAGACAGCAGTAATTGCAGCAATCTGCATCTCTTCCCTCCCTCGCTAATTCCTTTACAACTGTTGTGCTGTAATGACACCCACTGACCTACTCAGACGGGCTCTCTTTTTCCTACATGCCAAGGTTTGTAATGACTTCTTCACCAAAATGAATATAAATAAATAATGAATGTAGATTTGTAAAGGCAAACCCACCAGTGGAGTCCAAACAGTCCACTTTCTTCTATACGCATCATGCAAATAACTGACAATGACCATAGACTGAAAATACAATGACAGCACAGAGGACAAATATTTGCTGAGGGTGTGCTTGACACTGAAACGGTTGGCAGCAAAACGATTATACTATCAGAAAATTCAGGAATTTTAACTAGCTGTTATCCAGCTGTGATAACAGATAGAAGAAAAATCTCTGGCTAAAGGCATTTTGTCTTCTCTAGCATCCTGCCAGTTTTGTTCCACTGCCCATTTGTCAACAGTGATGTCCAATCGCACAGTGCCAGGCGGGCAAATCAGCACCTTGTCACTTTTGAAATGACAATTTGATACTCAGTCAAGTCTGCAGCCAGTTTGTGCCTTACAGCCACTCACTACCTCAGAACGTGCACTAAAAATAAAGCCAGCCAATCTGAAAGCACAGGCTTGCATGCAATCTACAAAACAGACCACATTAGAGCTAGGAGGTGACTTTGAGATTGAGGAGATTTCTTTTCATTTATCAGAAGCAGTAATGCAAAGTTGAATCAGAAGAATGAAAACCTCTGTGGAAGCTTATTGGACAGATGACAAAATGTCAGTTTCATCTCATAGCAAAATAATCTAAAAGCTGGAGGATCTGTCATGGTCAATCAGCCATGTAATACAAGCAATCTAGGATGAAGATGGAGCCCCAGTAGTCCTAATGCACAAATGGAAGACATACACTTTTTCACATGATGCGAACCCAGTCACAAAACAGATGTCATTGTAGCAATTAATGTTAAAGCCATCTATGATTACAAGATCAGACATTCCTGAAAGTCATTTTGTCACTTTTAGTTTCCCATGCCCATTGATTGTTATCATAACTTGTAAATATTCCACACAACAATGTGAGCACGTTCAGTAAGAGACAGAAATGAATACACAGAGAAGAGGACAGATTCAAACGCAGATGCTAAAGTCTGTTATCTTGAAGACAGTAAATGTGCAACTGCCTTGTGGCACGGTGTTTGATCGTCTGACAGCAAACTCATTAAAAGCCTCTAGATGCATTGCATGTCAACACTTCTCCTGTTTAAAATAGGTGTTAATAATGAGCTGTTGTTGCAACAATAGTCCTGTACAACCTTTTGAAATCAAAGCTTACTGTCTTTTGGAATGGAAAACCTTAGTCAGTAGTGCATGAACAAAAAAGGATGTAGCTTTTCTTCCTTTCTTAGTCTGATATTCAAATCTATAGCTTTATCACTGAACACCCCCCCACCCACCCCCAACTAAAATGTACTGTACTTTGCATGATATTTCTGAAGTAGCTGCAGTACAGTGGGTGTCATCTCTCCCACCTACTACAGCCCTGTGCTTGCTTTCATGAGTGGTCTCAATTTTGTTAAAAGAACACACTTCAGCTCCCACTCCACATCAGCTCTGACTCTTTCTTGACTGCTTTCTATTGTTTTACATTTTGTACTGAAAGTTGTTCCTCGCAGCTCAACGCGTTCTATAAATCATTGCTAAAAACTATCAATGTCAATGTCAGAAGTGTAACTACAGCAAACCACAACACTCTAATAGGGTGTGGTGATTTATTTTTTCGTTACTAATGTGGTGGTCTCGCTTTGCCAGACCTTCCTCCATCGCGTGGTGGAGGAAGGTCTGGTGGGTCAACACGGCATTCCTGGAATTCTTTTTTAAATTTCTTTAAACCAGTTACAAGTGTCTTGGGTGGTGCTAAGCACCGGACAGCGCCACGGTGCCGCTGCTAAATGGTCTCAGGAAGGAAGTTGTTTTGGTGGAACATGTGTACGTTCACAAGTAGTTGTAGTCATCAACAGAAAACTCAGATTGGAGAGGTAGTCTAGCTAGCTGTCTGGATTTACCCTGCAGAAATCTGAGGACCAGGTAACCATAGTCCTCAAAAATCAGCCGCAGGTTAGAACGCCGACACAGAGACAGAGGAAGGGGAGTGGCATCCAGCTGAAAAGAGTGAAATCCGGCACTATTTTTGTCAGTAACAGAGTAATCACGGAAGTGGAACGTCGTTGAAACAGACCAGTCATGAAAGATATACAAAGTGTAAAATTGAATTTATTGTATGCATAATGTAGTCAAAATGGCATTTTTTTCAAACCAAATAATACCATGACTGATGCAATCATATAGGCGTAACCAAGATGATACAACCTAAATCTTACTAAAACAACTCACCCTAACCTTAACTAAAATGACTCTCAGAAACAAGTATCACAGTAATTTTGTAGCCATTTGACAAACATACATAATTATTGTCACAAAAATGATGTGGAAATTAGTGCATGCCTTAGGAAATCATGCGAGTATTTCTCAGGAAGATGCATTGCATGAAAATAATTAACAGCCCTTCATGACCACTAAAGGATCAAGGTACATATCTTCACATGATCAGGGATTTTTCTCCTTTTGGTCACTTCTGGAACAATATTGCTGACATGAAAGGAAAGAGAGGGGGAATGACATGCAGCAAAGGGCCGCGGGTCGGAGTTGAACCTGCGGCCACTGCGCGGAGGAGTAACCACATGTGTGCGCCCGCTCTACCAACTGAGCTAACCCGGCCACACCCTTCAGCTCTCTAAAACTCTAAAGGTGCTGTGTTCACTGGACTTACAGTGGCTAAGAGAATGATTGCAACCCGTTGGAAACGACCTCATGACTTGTCTATCCGTACATGGACCCATTCCTTTTTGGATGTCATGTGTGTGGAGCGCTCCACAGCCGCAGAAATGGAGCGCCAGAAAAGACTTTGGACACCTGGCTTAGCATTGCTGAATCCTTGAAGTCCTTCTTTCTTCTATCTGTGTGTGTGTTTGGTCCCTTTTGTCTAATGCCAGTCTCCATGTCTCCAGTCTGTTTCTATGCATCTTGTTTGTGAGCTGCAGACATTGTTCTTGCTCTAGTATTTTTGTTGTGTCTCCCTCCTTGAAGTATTTCCTCTGTTTTGTGTGGAAACATTTGATCACAAGGAAGGATTGTGGAAAAAGTGCACTGTGCCTTCTTTGGTATGTGTAGTGTATTTATCAGTATGTTGTCAACTAGACCAATGTTTTGCACTTTTGTTTAAAATAAAAAAAGTTTAATCGCAAAAAAAAAAACGTTTCTCTGATCTTGTTCTCTGATATGTTCGTGAACAGTCAAATAAAGTCCGCCAACCCCTTGAGTCCCCTTAGCTGAGCACTCAGTGGACAACCATTGTTCCAGTCACAACATCAGGACTGAAGGCTGAGTTGGGGTAAAGGTGAGCTTTGAAAATTTCACCTGAAATTAGATTTATGTAAATGGAAAACGGGTGCCAAACACTCTGCTGGGCCGCTTATTCATCACGTAAATTGGCTGAAAATGAATGATGACATGTGCTCTGGCAGTCAACATGGACCCTCGAAGAGACCAGATGATTGATTTGCTCAATCCCACTTTATTTGATTAACTCCTGTTCTCAGTTGAGAGAGAGAGAGATCTCCTGGAATTTACAAAGAGAAAAGATTTGATTAATTTTGTGGAGTATTGAAATGACCACTGACGTCTCGTAAAGTAGTGTAATCCATTGTTTGACACTGATGTGATAGGTAAGACTTTTACAGAGCATCCACGTCAGAGTAGAAGTCCAGATTTCTCCATTTCAACAGCCTGTCAAGCTTGTGTGTGCCAGCATATAAAAACAAAATTCTTTTTTTAAAAGTCTTTTTTTCAGAGTTTACAATTATGTGTCTCTACAGCGCAGTAAGGGAAAGGGAAATATTGTTTCATAAAAATGGTTTTGCTTTAAAAAAATTAATTAGAAAAGCCTGACCATGTACATTTATCATTGATGATGCATTTTAAATCCATGGTAAAGTTGTTTCTTTTATGTTTCACATTGCAAAATCACAAAGTATCTGTGTGATAACACCAACTGTCTTTCATCAGTACCACAACTAAGGTAAACATGGGGTTACAGACAAAGTCATATTATTCAAACCATGCTCCAACTATTTTGCGGACTCTGACAAAAAGACTTCACACACACACATCTCATGACAAAGAAAATGTGATTGGTGTGTGGAATTTTGGCAACCTAGGTCATAATAATTTACTGACAACATTTAAGTGGGGAGACATCCATATGGCAAATGTTCAGATTCAACTTACTACACCAATAATTACCAGCGGTAATCCTCTCTAAATGGATTTTTGTCACAATGTGCTGTGATTTCAAATAGAAATCACCAGTTTAGTATGGTTTATATTCAAAGTAAGTTATTATTAGGAAGATTGACTTTTGTGAACAGGCTACAATAAAACGATTAAGCAACAAGTTTAAACGTCTTCAGCCTACATTGCTGAGCAAAAGCTATTCTAAAACTAATGTTGCATTTCAAATTATAAACAAAATTAAAATAATCTCAGAAAAGATCAGACATTGATTACTCTGTTGCAGAACATGTCCAACTTCTTCACAGAGATGTAAAAACATCATGTAGCAAAAACGGCACACGTTTAGGAAATGATCATAAAGGTCATTTAGGGCAACGGAAAAAAATGGATACAGCATAGTAACGCAATATTTTCAGCGGCAGTGCTACATCGCTACACAGACGCCAAGTATCTACCTTTTATTATATATATACACACACACGTGTTGGTTGGTTTATCCTATTTTGCAGCAATAACATTGAAGTGATATGAACAAAGAGAGAAATGTTTCTTTTTAGATGAAACAGATGTTGATAAGTTTCCTTCTGAGGACATCATTTGAAATTGGGAAAAGTAGAAGTTGGAAAAAAGGTTATGAATTGCGATATATTGCACTATGTTTAAAATCACAATAACATCGTGGCATAAGTATCGTGATGATATTGAATCGGCAGGCGTCTGCTGATTCCCCCCCCCCTCCCCATGTACGATTTGCATAAAGTCCCAATAAAATCATCTAACATCATGACATTTATATTTTTCATGTGTCATACAAAATTAGCATGGCATGGGGACATACCCGGCCATTTTCATGCAAATTAAGGAATACAATAGTTTTTTTTTTTAAGAAAAAAATATTTATCTGTAGAAGAACCAACATGTTGTGACAGTTCATTGTGTAAAAAATGAATATGACAAAAATAATTAATCTTTACTGTAAGCAGCCATCTCAGTATTTTTCAAGTTTATTTTCACTTAACACGCTCTTAAAGTTCTTAAGAAGTATACTAAACAGCCACAGCCATGCATTTGCATATCATTATAAGTTAAAAGTATATCAAGATGAACAATGTGAGCTACCCCCATCTCTGGTGCTTATATTGGCAATTAAATTCAGTGATGTGTTTTTAATGATATTTCAGGAATAGGCTGTTAAGGTTGCAATCTCTACTTTCATTGCTATGCACTTTATGCCGTTTTCTACATGACCGTGTAGTGTGCTGATGACTTTCCATCTTATGAACTGGGCTGCATGGACTGGTAAAAATAAGTGAGCCCTACACCCATTTGCATGACATAAGTTATTCTCCAATTCTATGAGTTAAGACATGTGATAAACACACCTTTATTATACCAACAGATGTCAATAATAAAACAACATTAGAAAGTCTCTTCCTGTTAGATGATTTGATTGTGTACTTTTTGATGGTACCTTGGGTCAGTGGGGATCATAGCAGAGAACATCCTTACAAAGTAACTTTGATGTCTGTGCTGTGGTGCTTTGCACCAGCAAATAGGATTCAGAGAAGGGTCCATAGACCATTTGTGGCATGGATAAAGTCTCCAAACTAGGACTTTCTGGCCCTAATGAGGCCAGATTTACAGCATGTAAGTATGAGCGTCCTTGAAATGCGAACACATCACACTTCTGTGTGATCGTGCACATCAGAGTGGAGAGATACTCTAAAAGGAGTAGCTCTAAAGCCAAGATGCCTGCTCGATATGCTTGTTATACAGTAGCTGGAGTAAAGAGGTAATCCTGATTACTCACACGGCAAGGGATGGCAGCTCAATGTTTTTTATTGCATAATCCAAAATGTCATTACATCAATATTCAATTTCCAATTATTATTTTGTTTCCAAATTGAAATGACAATGTTACCATCATTGCATGTAATTAATGCTTGATTTAGTTATGACAAAGTGATGGGGACAACAAGATGATTTTCTCTGCAGCGGTCTATAGTATATCGTTCTGCCCTTACCATGCATTTATTCACTACCAGGGGTTCCGTTTTTTTTTTTTCAAGCGAGGAACTCAACATAGAATAGCATTTCTGTCCTTTGGAGCCAGGCTCATTAAAACATCACTTTGTTAAATTGTAGCGCCACCAGCCAGGCCCACAGCCCTGGTGAAGGCCTGTGTGGCCTGCCATGTGTAGGCTGTTTGCCTCAATAAATTGCTTGTTCAAGTGTCTTATGTGCTTTTGAAATTCAGATCTAATTTTCATCTCCAGAGCATAGTGATGCAACGCCCACAGAGGAACACTCAGTATTTATCCGTGCAGGCAAGCTTCATCTTATTAGGTATTTTAAAATAAACATGGGAAAATCTGGAGCTCAATAGAACATATCATTGATATGCTTTATCTGGAAATAATATGAACTCTGATCAGAGAACAGGCCAATTTTTTCATTCTATTTCTTGATTTAGCTTTTTTGCAATTATTGGTACTTGCAATAATTAAAATCTCAGCAAAGGGTATTGGCGTGAAAACACTGCATACTATAATAAAGGCATGCATATGTTTTACTTTCCCAGATGGAATTACAGAGCAGAAAATAGGCTTGTCAAGGTGAATGACATCTCATATTTCTATAATTCCCAGCAAATAAGCACCTGAAGCTTTGCTGGAAATGAAGACAGGTTGCCTCTGTCCCTCTCATTTGAAATTTACATTTGTTTCTTTTTCCAATTGGCAAAACATATTACAAATAGTCCAAATATGAAAGTGTGTGCCTTATAATTACATTGTATTAAAACTTCAAGTATTCTTTTGCTACACGGCACTGCAACAAAACTAGATGAATTTAATGTCTCACAAAAATGAGCAAAAAGTTTTATTTGTTGACAGCTTTTCAATATTGCATGTTTAAATGTTAATCTGGCTCCACAGCTTTTAAGCAAATGCACAGATGTGGAGTGACACCACAATCTGTGCTCGGGCACATCAGCCGGCTGTCAGTCAGCCTGTCAGCAGTGCGACAGTGCCATCTAGGTGGTATGGCATATTAATCTGGTCATCCAAGACACAGGGATGACTTGATTGGACTGCACTCTGTTCCCAAGTTGTTACCATGCCAATGACGAATGGTTTGTCCATATTAGTAAAATGAGTGTTTTAATGCCTGACAAAACCTAATGACATAGAGAGGTGTATGTAATGTGCTGGAACCCCATTATGTCTTGGCAACACATCTTAATAATCTCTAGACATTGACCCCCTCTTTGCAAAAAGGACGTTCACCCTCAGCACCCTTTATAAAAGGCTGCTGTTAACCCCCAGATCACAGTGTCCACGAGCTCTTTTTATGCCTGGACATGGTATAGGAAATGTGAAATGCTGTAATGAGACTGGAGGCAACTAAAAGTAGTAATGAAGCATACAATTTAGCAATTTGCATGCTTTGATAGGTTAAGAGACAAGACCATTGTTGTAATTCCCTTATTTTCAAGGTTATGGAGTACTTCCTGAGAACTGGGTTGGCAAACTTTAGAATAATCATGCTTGCAGGGTAAGAAATTGCTTCAATGCCCTAGCACACAAACGCCAGTCAAACCATGCCCCCACTGGGGGAGGCAATTCTTAATTAGAACAACGTCACATACAGTAGTTATGGAATTAAAGTCATAATAATAATACATTCTTTCAATGTGAAGTTCACTGAGTAAGGTCTCACTGACAAGACACCCAAATAAGGATGATGTTAAAATCAAAATAAATTATACAAAATAGACACTGGAGGTGCTGCAACTCTATCAGGAAATATTCTCTGGAGTTTATAGGCTTACAAGGATTTGAAGGGGATATTACTCATTCAATTTTAGAAGAGTGTGAAATCCCTCTTTACGTTAATTAAACAATTGATATTAATTAATAAACCTTTTAAGGCATACATCCACATCATTTCCTGAAATTCAGGAGAAAGATCAGAGTTTTAAGTCCTTGTTTTGCATTGTAAAAGGCCCCTCCTCACACCTCAAATCCCAGTTTTCAAATCCAATTTGAGGTCTAATCAGAAATTGCTATGCCTCCATAATGTGGTAATCATCAGGGAAGAACAAAAAGCAATTATCAGCCATTCTTACACACTGCCTTTTTAAAATCCCTCGACATTGATTACATAAGAAAAAGGAAAAATGCTTAGTCCATTTAACATCCTTCATTATCACAAGGTATTGCATGCAGTTAAATGAACAAGCATGATACAAGAGTATAATTTACATGCCACTTGTCAATGCACATATACCTTTACATGTGGGGTCACATGTACACTCAATTTACGATGACAATGAAACCAATAAATAATTCCTCACGGCGGCATAAAACAAGTCCTTGACCAAAGAATGGCTTTGTTTAATTCAATCTCATAGCGTACTGAAATCCAACCCAGGTATTACTTCAAGCGGGGGAAGGAAGTCCATTAGGCTGTAGCAGATGTATTTTCAGCAGCTTGGAAACCCCACCAAGACATCTTTATAAGCATACATTTTTGCAGTGCATGCTTTCTAGCAAATGACCTTCCCCTCACACTGAGTCCATACTAAGCAGCAGCTTTTACACTCATATTCACAAGGCCTGCTTTATGGGACTCATAAGGCCACCTTCATCCAGGAGCATAATATGTTTGTGTGAGGGATATAAAGCACATAATGTGCAATAAAATATGTCCTTTAATGAACTTTATAGAAAGACTGAAGCGCCCACACTGCTGCAAGTCTGGGGCTTATAAAAAGGCTAATGGCAACTTCCTGTATAACTGCTATTAGGGAAAGTGATGTGTCTGGTCTTCACCTCTGCAATGCTGTTCATTTGAAATGGACTTGTCAAGGATCATGCAACCCGTGCTCTAATGAATAATTTTTCTAGAATAAGCTACTGTAAAGGGTACCAAAGTTTAATTGTTGAGATGTTTGACTTCTACCACAGGTCTGCACTCAAGTCTTTAAAAACTGAGTTCATAAAAAACCGAATGAACAGAACCTAACTTATTAACACCACAACTTTCTCATTTTTCTAATCTAATTTCTAATTTTGAACTCTAGTTATGGCGATCTTATCAAATCCAACCTATAAAATGTGTTGCACGCCTTGAATCTGGCCGGCATATGATGGATGATAGCGGTGAAGGAGCTGAGAGGACTGGTGGACAGGGCAGACCCTCACACCTGAGCAGCCAGGGATGGCTCGGCCACATGCTGTCCGCATCATTACACAACCTCAGCCTGGACCTCGGGTGCCGCCCTGATTGATGGGCTCCACCAGGCCAAACGGCCCAATGGAGGCGTTCCATCTAGACTACAGCCCAGCCCATCCATCTTGTTTCCCTAGTAGAGAGTCACGTTACTTTACGTCTCGTCCGGGGCCGAGCTGCTCAGCCTTAATCCCACTCCCTGAATAAATAGACCGCTGGGCACAGTGAGGGCAAGATTCAATATTGTACACGAAATTGCCAGTGACAAACCAGGAAGTGGAAATGAATGCAACACAGAATAAATACAACACAAAATGTCAGTTTCTTGTGAACAGCACATGCATCATAACATTTGCTGTATTAAAAGGGTTGGTGTCTTGATGTTTATTGAGCATGGCAGTGGTCCACAAAACTCAAATAATTAAGGTAATCATTTAAAATAATTTTCAGACTTAAAAATCTTCTTTGAGGCCAGCGGCAGAATGTGGATTCCATTCAAAAGAGATGAACAGATGGGATTGCAATGTTTTTGGGAAGAAAGAAAAGGTCCTTTCATTTGTTAAACCCTGCAAAACAAAGTGCTGTCAACCACAAACATGCTGTCGTCACTAATTACACGAAAAGGTCATTTTTAATTTAATTTGATTTCTCCTGAAGATATTGAGGGAAAGGGGTGGGCTTGAAACCATAAATTGTGAAATGATAATTGAATGCTAGCTTTTCTCTTCAACTGTTTTCTATAAGCAGTATTCACAACATCTGTGGTTAAATGAATGGAAGACCGTGCTAATGACAATAGCAATGAGGATGAAGATGATGATAAACCAGTTTATCAAATCAAGGGCTATCTGTGCAAAATCCACTTGGTACATATACATGGTATGTTAGCTATCCTAATCCCAATCAAAAGGGTTTTGGAAGCAGACATCATGCTCCAAATACAGTCAGGTTGCCGCATTAGTTAATTTAATAACATTTCTGAATTGGTTTAATGCAGAGCCAAGTTTGGCTGCTCTCTGTGGTCATATTTGCCAAAATGTAAAATGAAGATTTGAGTCCTATCAGCAATTGATAATCTTGTGCTCATCTCTAAACACAGAGGGAGCGACACAAATTGCCCACTGCAAGTCATTCTCTCAATTTACCCTAAATGATATCTTCAAAATTTCTGACAGCGCACTTAGTATCCATCACAGTGCATGCATCAATATGCGGCCTGCGAGATCAAATGCAGTACATGACAATTACCGATGCCGTTTCTCCATCCACAGGGAAGGAATGGCTATAACTGATGAATGACTTCCCGCCTGCCCCTTTGGATGCTCTGCCACTGCAGCCAGATGCAGCAACCAGATGCACACAGCTGGTCTGCTACCTTGCCGCTTCAATAACTCTCATTACGGTAATTGTTGCTTAATGTTTTCATAATCTGCTGCTTACAGGAAACTGTTTTCTTTTCTCTAATACCATAGCTGCCTCCCCACGGTCCTATTCTCAATGCTTTTTTTTTTTAATTCTTCATCTATTTATTTTTTCATGCCAATAATGAATCAGGAACTGTCCCAGCTGGCTTCCTTCCCTGATCGAAGAAAGTCTCGAGCAGAATTGCTGCTGGTTTGAATGAGCGACACAGCCATCAGAGAAAGGCCAATGGATTTCATTCTTCTGATTTAATGAGTCACTCACATGCCATGTTGGCACCAGCGCGCAGCATCTGGCACTCGGGTGGCCGTGCACACTCACAGAGTTTACTTACATTTCACCTCAGCCGTTACTCACAATGAGTGATAGCCTACTTAGCCCTGCTCTACAGGGCATTTCCATCCTAAGAACACACACACATACACAACACAACACAGACACACACACACACACTTTGGTTGGAGTGATATTCACAATATTACAAGGTAGAGATGAACTTGATTGCATTCTGCTCACAGGGCCAAAACGGGCTTTGTTTTCATGGTGAAGATTTGAGTTCACCCTGGAGGCCCAGTTAGTGGCCACTTACTTTAAAAACCTCTTTAGAGTCCAGTGACAATTACCCACTTATCAGCTTTATAATCTGATTCTCAACAGAAAGTTTTGACAAATCAAAATGGATATTGAAGCTAATGTCGCTGGTGCTTTGCTGCTGCAGGCTACTGTGTAGCACTGAGGGCATGGTCCCACTTTGACGACACTATAACTTCTGCCTTTATTTAAAAGAGACCACATCCATCTTTATTTTCTAAATGTCTGTATAGGAGGATGGATAGCACTATGTTACCTTGATTTTAATGATACTTTTTTTTTCTCCAATTCCTGCTCACAAAGATAATTATAGTAAATTCAATTCAAAAAGTATATTGTCCTCAATGTTTCTGTTAAATGCATTTACATGTTATCTTCCAAACTCCAAAGTCAAGCTTTTACTTTCTAGAAATCCCACTCAACAAGTTCTACTCTGCATGCCTCATGACAGCCTTACTTCGAACTATGTGTGTGCTCAATTAACGTCACCTGGCAACACTTAAGTGTGTGTACATTTAGTGTGTATTGTTCTACAGCAACTGTTGTTTTTACTGCCATTAATAATTCATAGCTCTGTTATGTAATGGAAGTTGTAGTGCCAGGAGTATAAAACATACGTAGGATAAATAAATGTTAACACTGTTGGACTACTCCGGTTTCCCCTCTGTTAAGGTCAGCGGCCACAGTTTTATTTTTCTAATCGTTGCCTTTGAGCATCGACCAAAACATTTTCCGAGGATGGTATTTGAAATCGGTGTTAGTGTTTCCCACAGACCCCCGAGTTTGCTATCTGCAATAATGATGAGTGACCAATCCATCTTGGGATCATCTCTTTCTAATTATCTCACATGTGCATTCTGCCTGCCCGTGACATTTAGCAAGGGCTTTTTCAGGAAGTCACAGGGTGGGCTGAGATGCCATTAGGTGATAAGGTTCATTTATTGTGAGGTTCTCATCAGCACATTTTCCTGCCTTAAGGCATAAAATACAATCCACACTGATTAGCATCAGCCCCATATCAGGAGAAACATAATAGCCCCACTCTGAAGGTGAACCTTTTGAGGACACAATCTTTACTGAGTGCAAACAATTGCCACAGATTTTTTGCAGTTGGTGGATTATCTCTCCGCTTTGTGTCCTGAGTGTTGCTCACCCGGGGGGGGGGGGGATTTTTTATTCACATAATGTCAACGTAGAATTCTGTAATCAAACCATTAGGTAAAGGTATGTCCTTCGTACTTATGATTTGTACCTTGATGTAACATTGCTGTCAAGGTTTATTAATTGATATACAGACAAATTCGAATCGAGCCAAAGTGTTTCACCAGACTCAGTAATTGAAATGGCCGAGCCCCGTTTGCCCTTGAGAATGAGCTTAATAGCTCTAAATTTGTTTTCACCTATAGCAACACTGTTAATCTTATTATAGTATCCTATTCAAAAATGACATTACAGAGGATTTATTGATACAAAAGCACTTTTCTTCCCCTATGCTTTGCTGGCATTCTATCAGACGTGATCCACAACAAGCTGCAGCGACACTGTCTAATAATGGAGTTGATTATGTAAGAGAAACACCTCCAGCAGTTGTTAGTGGACGTAATAGTTAGGAAAGCTAATTAGTTGGGTTGGTTGTCTTTGATTTATATAGTCTTTCCTATCATTCCTTAATCATCTGAAAGCAATGATCCATGCACAGACATTACAAAGCTTGTGATCGTGACAGAAATGCCAAGCTCCGAGAGGGGCGTTTTAAAACTCCTATTAGATTGTCACATTTTCTACATTGATAAACATAATTAAGTTGTAATTAGACACATCACATTTTTCAGCGAGTATCAAGACAAGATGCAAAAGAATCATTCGCTCAGCGCGGGGCATCTAAGAAGAAGACTGTATGTCATTTGTGGGTCTAACTCCAGATGTGTGCCGCAACAAGAGCATATGAATAAAATAAGCCACCTAAACAAACTCAAACTGATTCATGTCATCATAGACTCATTTGTATGAGTATTTAGTATTCACATGTTTTTGTTGTGATCAACAGTTTTTTAGTTATTATTAAAAACTGTTAGGGTCATCACCACCCACAGGACAAAAATCTAGAAAAGATCCCAAAATAACTACAATATTAAAGACCATACAACAAAATATTAACAAAATACACAACAAACGTGTGTATAAATATCACCACAAGCTGATCATACATGTCTCTCCCCAGCACAAAGCTTCTTTATATTACACATTTTTTCTAACTCTAAATGTGACTGATTTGCAGTAAACACTGGCATATATGAATTTTCTAATGTTGCAGCTCTAAGATCATGGTGCAATTCCAAACAGGACCGGCTGCCTGGGAGCTTCTAAAAAGAGCAGCAGAGGAGAAGTCAGGTGGGACGTCCGTTCGATCAGTGGCGAGGGAGCAGAAAGGGAAAGGAACATGAAACTGAAGTGATATATTGAGAAAAATCAATAAGCAAAAGAACAGCTATGAACAAGTTTTGACAGATGGACACGCGCGCTCTCTCACCCAGACTGTGCAAACACCTTTCTCACTGGCGGGTTGTTGAGCCAAGTTTTGTTTGCTGTTATCCTTTTGGAAATAATAACCATGTGAGTGCAATGTTGGTTTGAACACAGGGTTTGTTTTTAGAATGTCGTGGAAAGAGAAAAAGATTTTTCTTGGCAGAACTAAATCATTAGAAAAGGATAAATGTAAATGTCATAACCTACTGTATAATAAAGCTCTGTGATGTTACACCAGTCTGCTCCCTACAATTTTGCTAATTGGGACACACAGGATGAACATGATGTGTGCATGCTGTGTGAAATCTATTAACAACCAGGACAAATGCACATGATAAAATTTCACACACCACTATTTAGTTTGCAGCAGGACGTTTTGTCTGATTTCTTCCAAATTAAGTAATTTAGTCATTTATCATTGGAACAATTATGAATCTCACAACATAAGAAATGTTGCTAATGTGCTGTGCTCAGAGCACAACTAAGAAAACCTAGTTCTAGCCCATTGGTAAAATACACAAGAAAACACCTATGATGTAATGCAATTCAACACACCCTCACTACACGGGATGGCTCATGTGATTGGTTGATTTCAACTTATCTGGGCCTCGCGTTTCCAGTTTACGTCTCATCTGGGAAGCTCCCATAACAGCTGCTTTACTAAGTTATCTGCAGTGTGAATCTGTGACACTGGCGTAGCAGACGGCCGACTCAATCACAAGACTCAACACAAAAACAGGTAAAGTCAAAAAGGGGGGTTACCTTGACAAGATGTGTTCGGTGCAGAGGAAATCAGTCCAAGAGCAAACAGAGGGGTACAAAAACACTAATCTAAGACGTGGTCAGAAACACAGATACAAGTCACATATGAGAAGTTTTGCTGGAGATAAATCGCTGAGACGTTAGACACGGAGGTACTAAGACCATCTGGCACAGAGAACAGGGCACACGCAGACTGGAGACACTTGGGAGAAAGGGATAATGGGGGACAGGTGAAACTAATCAGGGCCGGCTAGGCAATCACACGGGCGGGACAGACAAGCACAGGAAAGGAAGTATCTGAAACAAGATGAAAGAGGTGAGTATACAAAACAAATCAGGAAGGAACGATGGAGAAATAGAATGACTAAATCAACAGGCTATTTTGCAGAAGCACCGCCATCGTGTATGTGGATAGTTGCTTTGCTGTTGCTCAGAATTTAAAAAACAAAACATACATATCTTGTCACTTTTTTTGACGACTGTGATTGGTTTAAAGAAATGCCAACAAACCCCAGCACGTTTTTCTCCCATCCCGGACTGGTCAGACAGAAGGTCCGGTCATGCAAGACTAAAGCCAGTATCAGATATTTGCTCAATGCACAATATCAATCGACAACCTTTAAGAATCCATCAAATTACATAAAGAGATGTGTTTCACATCTGGCATCCCAACCCTTTGAAATACACAATCACCCAATTTTTTGCCAACTAATTTCCTGATGGCTGCAGAAACAAACCTTTTTTCCTTAGCAAGTGACGGCTTAGTGTCGGTCTTGTGGGAATAAACAGTATTGTTTTCCAAAGAGTCAGTAACCATGGCGAAGCAGACATCATCCCCCCCATGCCAAATCACGTCTCATTCCCTGCAGTGGGAAGCAGCAGGCAATGTGAAGACCAGCAGACCACGAGTCCCCCCACTGTCCCTCTGCTGTTCACAATACAAGGGCACCTCTGAGCAGAGGACAGCCTAGAGACACATACAACACACGTCAACACACCTTGCAAGTGGTCACACATTTGTTTTTGATGATGCTGAAAATGGGATGTGACGTTGACATATTAGTTTGGCTGTGATCGAAAGAATGACAATAAAAGAGTGTTAAGTTTGCTAAAACATAGTCTCACATGGCCTTCCTCTACAATGCGGCGGAGGAAGGTCTGGCTAGTCCACACAGCATTCTAGGACAGGTGAAAAACCTGCCCTGGTTTATTGGCTTTTCTTTAAACCAATCACAATCATCATGAGCAACACTGAGCCCTGTGCACAATGACGGTGCCTCTGCTATATAGTCTCAGGAAGGAAGTTGTTTAAGGGGAACATGTGTTCACAAGTAGTTTTAGTCGTCAATAGAAAACTCAGATCGGACAGATAGTCTAGCTAGCTGTCTGGATTTACCCAGCACAGATCTGAGGACCAGGTAACCACAGTCCTCAGATTGGACAGATAGTCCAGATAGCCATAGTCCTCAGAAATCAGACAGAGTTTAAATTTACACAAATGTAAATGTGTAAATGTGCTGTATTTATATAGCACTTTTCCAGTCTTACCAACTGCTCAAAGCGCTTTTACATGTCTTGCCCAAGGACACTTCAACAATGACTGCAGGGGCGGGGATCGAACCACCAACCTTCCGATTGGCAGGCAACCGCTCTACCACTGAGCCACAGCCGCCCCTTTCTCGCCAAATAAAGAGGAAGGTGATGGACATCCGGCGGAATTCCCTGTGGCACCGGAGCAATAACTGGACTGGCTAAAACATGAATGTAAACTTTGGGTTTTAATGCCACTGCCATAGAATCAAGGAGCATGGAGCTTGTCTCTAATTTAATCATTGTGCAACAATATCAAACATTCAGAAGTAAAAAAAAAAAAAAAAGACATCCTAGATGAGACAGAGATACTAATTTCGCAAGTGACAGTAACATCTGCAGACCAAAGTGCAATGCAGCCACAAGAGCCTATGTTTGATTGAGGGGTGTGGCTAGCTATATATAATAGATAAATATAGTACATATACCTAGAGCTAGCTTTATTTATAGTCTAAGCCACGCAAACACCTTTGATTGAATGTAACAAGTTCACACCAGAGGTTGTTTGAAGTTCTGTGAGATGAATGTGCATATGAAACTAGCTGAAATAGAGGTTGACAAGGAATGTTAAGGAAAAGTGTGTTCACTAAAAATAGTCAAGTCCAACACTTCAATAACACACTGAACTACAAAGGGATATCTGAGGGGGATTTTTTTCAGCTTCCCATTTAAACCAGCACTTGTTTGAGCCCATTACCTTGATCAATCACTTCCGTCCGTGGAGTTGATGAAGCATTATTTGTCCATGCTATTATTAGTTCACGCTTTCAGTTTCATTAGTAACTCCAAAGCCATTTCATGATAATCTCTGGGATGACATTGAGATGATATTACGCAGTGTGTTCCACACATTGCCAAAGCCTCTACCGTGAAGCAGCACAAGGCACTACAGTGCATCTCATACAGCCTGCACAGCATGGGGATTACATTCAGAGACATGTGGCTCATTAAATTGTAATGTCATATGTATTTGTACAATTCTTTGAAGTGAATGTGTTCACCCTTTGATATTGTCTTCACCTCCTGGAGCAGAGGTTGGTGGGGAGAACACTAATGGTCCGTTACTTTGATTTAACTCGGTGACAAAAGCCTTCTTTCTTGTTATTACCTTTTCTAGAAATATGCAGTGGAATTGTCCTTCGTCTACTATAACAGTGTAATTTCTATCAATCATCATAGAGGGAGTGTCACAAGATTTGACAGAAAGAGATCAGGCAAATCCTGGGAGGACAAAGTCATGTTTATTGGTTTGTATCTTATTTCTTTTACTCATTGCATGTCAAACATCAGCTGCAGTGAAATACAATAGAACTGCAGTGTGCCTGTTGAGTGGATTTGGTCCTTCAGTGGTTGTACTTCAGACATTATAGTAGTTTTACTTCAGACATTATTACGGCACAATCTCTTGATTGTGAGCGTGTTCATACAGTATGCCCTGCCCCTGCATTTCTCAGACAAAGAGTGATTGCAGCATATTCCATTACAGTTTTATAATACCCCTTAATTAAAATCAACAAAATTCAATTAAGATGAGTCTAAGATCCATGTATGTTAATTACTAAATTAAACGGTAGGTAAGCATTGTGTGCCAAAAAAAGAAAAAAGCCTCAAGGGTCATTCTGTTATCACTGCCTGCACTTTGATAGTTAGTGGAGACACTAAATGTCAAGATAACACCTACACAATGTGAGAGTACTCAACGTGCAAATATCACATTATCACCTTTTCAAGCACAGAATAAACCACGAAGGATTCCCCAGTGGTATCATCAAGGAAATATTGTTTTTATGAGGTTGACATTTTACCAATAACACACAATTTATCTCCAAATCATTCTGTACACTGGTAGAATTAAAATGCTTAGTTTAGTTTAAAAGGCAATCTTAGGCCCAAGGAAAACTGCTCAAACTCAAATGAATAGCGGTGGAATATGTCTCCAGGATGCAGTCATCACAGCACAGTTAATCATTTTCTTCATAAATGTATGTCAGCCACTTGGAGAGCTTTCTTGCACGTTCCCTAATAACTGCTACATGACTGTTATATTTTGCATCCATTATGTGTGACTATTCCCAAATAACACATTTTTGTTGTGAACAGTGTCAGAAAAAGTGAATCATGCGGTTATGGAAGGCAATTGCAGGTGTTACGAATGTGACACACCACTGAAGCAAAGAAAACGTGGCTCAATAAACTGCTACCTACCCGTTAGTATAGTGGCGTTGATGTATGGCTGCATTTTACAGTAATGTTAACTCTGTAACATTACTAGCTCTTCTAATATTCACTCTGTCTTGGTAGGAACGAAGAGATCACCAAATATAGTCATATCATATGTGACTGTAGTCTAAATTACTTTTTTTAGATGATTTGAGATGAGTAAGACAAATGCTAAGCAAGAGGTTGAGTTTTACCACATAGCCTACTGCAGAAGAACCACTCGCATTAGAATTCTTCTTTTGGAAACTCGGTTATCACACGTAGTCATTAGCCACGACGTTCCACTTCTAGGACTGCGCCAATGCCGCAGGATATCTTGACGGATGTCTTTTCACTGATGTCTGTCATCTTCTGCTTCCTTGGGGTTGGAATATAAAACTCTGGTGGATTTCTGAGGACTACGGTTACCTGGTCCTCAGATCTCTGCAGGGTAAATCCAGACAGCTAGCTAGACTATCTGTCCAATCTGAGGACTATGGTTACCTGGTCCTCAGATCTCTGCAGGGTAAATCCAGACAGCTAGCTAGACCATCTGTCCAATCTGAGGACTATGGTTACCTGGTCCTCAGATCTCTGCAGGGTAAATCCAGACAGCTAGCTAGACCATCTGTCCAAACTGAGGTTTCTCTCTCACAACTATTTCGCGGCGGCTCCATGCGGAGTTTAGCTTCACCCATGACGATTGGGATTGGTTTAAAGAGATGCCGATAAACCAGAGCACGGTTTTCTCTCATCCCAGAATGCTGTGTGGACTAGACAGACCCTCCTCCGCTCCACAGCGTGTAGATAGTCTGGCAAAGCGAGACTATCACACGAGTGTCAGTACAGAGACATGGTGGATAAAACGTGTCTTGTCTGTTAAATGACTAGGACGCCTTGGGTTGGAGCCCGACCCAATAGCTTTTGGATTTGGGATGTTCCTTACAACTAAATGTTTTTTTCTTACTATCCAAAGACACGCTGGTTATATTGTTAAATAAGAAACCAAAAGGGCCACAGGTGAGTGAGAGTGTAGACTCGGGCCTACATACAAGCTTTTGTGCCATTTTTCTTTCTCTGAGTTTATCACTGATAGACAGGAACATTGAAATTCCTTTAACCAGCCCAAGGCTCTTCTTTCTAGATTTGTATTATATTTGCCCAAACATACACCCGCAGCCTATTCAGCCACGGGTTGGCAATCAATAGACAGTCCCAGAGAAATTAATTAATAAGGTCAAAGCTGGGGTTATTTTGAGTTCAGCCACACCTGCTCAGAATTAAGTGGCTGAGGTGAGTCAGAGCTCTCGGTTTGCTCCACAGCTGGAGATGCTGCGGGCAAACAGAAAGGTGTTTGTAGGACAGAGGAAGTGCACCGTCTTGACTGGACATTAACAGAATACATGAGAAGAATTAGGCAGGTGTCCTCTTCATTTAACAGAAATTATTACAACTTATATTATTGGCAGTGTATATATACACAATTTGTTAATAACACTCTGCTCTAGATATAGCATCACCTTTAAGTCCGAAAAACTTACGGTTCGGTCCCTCCGAAGAGAAGAATGCAGGATTATTACCCCGATGTCATCGTCCAACACATCTGCACAGTACAATTTGTTTGGATGTGCAAACTGTTCCCACAAAAAAAAAAAAAATACCAATAAGTCGTGAAGACCATGTATAAAACGAATTGTTTTATGCAGTCAATCAAGAGACCAAAAACAGTACAAGGTAAATTCTGCTTTGACATTTATAATTAATGTCCATTTGGAGCCATATGACATTAACTGGAATAGTTCAAAAGTGCAGTCTCAGATAAGTTACTTACGCTTCTGCAGAGTGGCAGCGGTCCGTTCTCTGTTCATGGGCCTTTCCTCATCAGCCTGTTCCTCGGTCCGTGCTGTAATACCGGGATCGGAGCAGCCCACATTGGGCTATCCCCCCCCCTCCCTGGTATAGAGAGGGCACTCGCTGACCTTCTCACTGTGTTCACTTTCATAATGCGATGTGAAAAGGGCACAGCCGAATACACTCATACCAATGACATTTGTCCTGATTGATAGGATTGGAGCTGTAGTTACATATGAAGCTAAAATGCTTTCCAGTTAATATTTAATTAGAAAAGATAATCTCTTCCCTAAAACGTGCTACTATTTATGTACATAAAAATCTCACGTGGGCTATCAATTCCACTATTCCCCATAATGAGTTAACGTTCATGCCAGTAATTGTTTTTCTTTGTAATTGTTCTTTAAACGCTTTGCACGGGACTGTTTGAGCCTGGATCCTGCAGGTAGGCCTTTATTTTGGCATCATTTGTATTCTGATTGGCATGTCTGTGTTAATGTCAATAGAACACATTAATGCGCCCTCATGTTGGGGATCAGATGCTGTGGGTTTGAGATTTTATTTGATTAAGCGTGACAGATTTATTGGTTTAGGATGCAGGTTTATTGATGAGTCAATAATGTTGCTGTGCATGTAAATAAATGTCTTGTCTTACTCATCAGTGTCATTTTTCCATGTTCATCACACCTTGAATCACCTTTGGCTGGTCCGGGCTGCAAAGGTGTGTATCTATGTGACAGCAACCTTTATCCAGTTTGATAGGTGTGTGTTATTAAAGTTCATACCAGTGAGCATTATAGGAATAAATAAAAAAACATGAGCAACAATATGAGACACTAGTTTCATTTTCCAATTTAATTACTGCAAGATCTGTTACATCTACTGTATTAAATAGAGCCCTGACACATGTCCCAAGGAGCAGTAGTTTTACAACAATAACCTGGGATCAAATCCGACTTTGTCTTCCCGTTAGGTCTGCAGAATAAGTTACCATGGCGATCTAGCCAGGTTAAAAGAGAGCCACCTTCGCAACATCTAACAACTCTGGCATTAGGCTCACCTAACAAACATCTCTTGCCCTTGGGATCCTAAGCTTTAAAAAAAATAGAATTCATGTTTTGTAAAGCGGAATATTCTACTCACAATGCATCAAAGACTGATGAATGGGCCCTGTTTGAGTTCATCCCACTAAATAATAGCATAGCAGACGTTTAAGAAATATGAGAAAATGGTGTTGCCAGTTTTTTTTTGTGGGTGGGGGGGTTGTGATCGAGCTGGTTGTGGGAGTGGGAGCTAGCAGAATGCATGCTGTAGAGTGGCCTAGTACAGGGGATGGATACAGTGAAAGAAGGAAATGCACCTTGTGAGAAAGTGAGTGCTGCTAGTAAGACAGCTGTTAGCCATTTGTCTTTATATGGTCAATGAACCAGTATTAAATGCAGCTGCTCAAGACGATTTCACCTATTACACACATCTGCTTTGGAGTCGCTCTAGCATTTTGGATGCCAACAAAGTTTCTGTGGAAGAGTTTGAGATATTGGCAAACTCTGGAGAGGATGCTGTCAGGAGCAGATTTCTGCTTGAGGATGTTCTGCTGGTTAGTATGCTGTTGGAAGGAGAAATAATATTTAAAAAAAAAAGTTGATTACCCTATTTTTGTTTTACGCACACCTCACAGAGAAAATAGATTCTCATGCAAACTATCTTCCACAGCACTGAGCACTCATGAAGAATCTTTCCAACGTGTAATTGTGTTGTCGGAAACTAGTAATAATTATTGATATCGCTGGAGAATATAGGCTGTCTGGTTATTTGGAAAGTCTAGAATTATTTTTCGGTGGAAGGGTAATGGAACAATTTACCAGACGTGGTAAAAAAAAAAAAAAATAACTTGGCTGGCCTACATGAATTTTTTGGCCCCTAGAAATACAATCAGTACATGCAGACACCTCCTGGGACAGAGATGCTAATGGACCCTTAATCTGCATACATTAGCATAGCACAGAAACGTACAAGGACATAAAGACGCACCGCCCGTGTCATCACTTCATTGCTTTAACTCTTGATGGAAATAGCGATTGAGTGAATGTGACTGAGCACCTTGTTCATTAAGAAGAAGCTACGGCATGTGTTTAATTTATAATCCCCAAAGAACAATACTCTAAAGTTTAATGCATCAGATGTAAGTTACATACAGTATAACCACTGCTTTGAAAGCATTTAATTAACTATGTCATGCAGGTCCTAGATGTTAAACTAAAGCCATTGAAATAACTTACTGTACATATTTACTGAACATTTAAACCAGTTTTAACACAGTGCTCTGAAAATCACCAATGCCTACAGGGTAACTCAGTCCTCCCTAATCAAACCTTAAGTTGGAGTTAAATATTTACTCCAAAAGGTCAAGAGAGTGGACTCTTTCCTGCAGGCGCTGGACATGCACACTTTACAAGAACACATTAGAGCTCATTACTCAAGCCAGAGTCTATTAAGTGTGTTTCTATCCAAGTTACGGTCATCGTTGGACTGTAAGTATACCATGTTCTGTTGCTGCAATGACCCCATTCCTTCTTAAAGCATCAGCTAACTGTTTCATCTTCCTATCCTGGAGGACTGTACAGTATCACATTGAGTAACTCCCTGGCTTACAGGGGAGATCACAACAGAAACTAACACAACTCGACACCCTCCGAGTTGATGTCAGTATCCAATAAATTATTTGAGATCATTGCTCCTTTCATCTTTTATTGCTCTTTTAAAGTGTACAGAAATCTGTACATTTCAAATGAGACAAAACAAAATGTCACAAGAGGGGTTCTCTCTCCCTCTGTGTCTCCATGAGCAAACATCAAACGCTGCCAGCAGCCAGACACAAGATAAACAGTTCATTAAAAATGAGGGCATGCCATCATTCACAGAATCGCTCGGCTCAAGCTGCGCCACAATGCAGGAGGAATAACAAGGCAAACGAGCAGAGCAGTGTCACCCAAAAATACACCTGGACCAAAAGAACGTGTTGGACATTTGTTAAATCATCCTCCAGCAAAGGACGTAAAAAACAAAACAGTGATTTTGGACAAGATGCTAAAATGATTTATGCTACAACCACATTTTGACATACTGCAGATTTAATACATGCATTTTCTTGTCAAAAAACTGAGGCTCCTAGGCAACTTCTGCAAGCATGTACGGCTTGTAATTCTTACATAACTAGCACAAGGAAAAAAATCACTTTTCCCAATCTAACTATTCATTTTATTTCTGTTTATCTTTTTACAACCAGATCGTGTTTGTCTTGTTGGAAGGAGAAAGAAAAACTCAGAGCCATTTAGTAGACAAGAGCCTCAGGTATTTCGATACTCTGTAATTGGGTTGACTTCGATGTAAAGCTGAACAAACGGAGCTGGGGGAGCAGAACAAACAAGTGGCTGCACTGTGTGATTTTTGGTGACAGAGGACGACATTAAACCACTGTCGGCCAGCTCAGACGCCGAGGGCTTGTGCTGCTCCTGAGGGGAAGGGTTTGTGAACCAACGTGATTAACTTCTGTGCTGTGTGTCGTTTGCTCCTTTAGAAGTCCTACTTATGTATTTAGAATGTAGGTGTGAGATGTGGGTCAGTGCCAAATACAGTATGTGCTGTACATACAGACCTTGGAGTTGGCAAATCCAGTACATTATAGACTTGGAACAGGCTAGGCCTTTTTTTTCAAAGTATAGTTATTATGGTATATGGCATTTTATGTATTTATTTCCTTTTCTATTGTCCAAACTACTCTTGCTTTTGAATTGCCTCCAGGGGGATAAAAAAAAAAAAAAAAAACAAAAAAAAAAAAGTTAGTTGAATTGAATGTGTGTCCTAAGCTTTGGTTATACTCACATTTGACACCGTGGTTGGGCCTTCGTAGATGGTGCGTGCATGAGCATGCACAGAGACGTTGGGTACAGTATTGTGCGAAACATCAAGGAAAAAGAAAAATAATCTGTGAATAAGCAGAGAGGAAATAAAGGAAAGCAGGCCACCCTGCAACAGAAATAAACACAGACATACCCAAACACTGCATTTATGTCATTATCTACGTTCCTGCAGCTTGTCTCCACATGGTTATTCATTTTTGGACATACAACTCGCAAATATTAAATTCTAAATCAAAGAGTGATGAAAGCAAATCAATATTTTTCAGTCTAACGCTAGTTTATACACGCAAACAAGTATAGTTAGTACACTACTTCAAGGTCTGCAGGTCTTAAGAATCAAACCGTGCCGCCGAGTCATTGCCGTGAAATTTTATGTCAAAAGTAATTTTTTAGGGTTGAGAAAGGCCAAACCTTGCTCTGGGAATGACAAGATTAAAATAGATGTCCCCTAGATTTCCCAAAGATAGTCTGATATCAATGTGTCTGGTGTC